>NC_092621.1:83462500-83672500 GCF_047663525.1 Anas platyrhynchos
ATCCTTGTACAATAAGGATGTACAAAGAGCAATCAGATCCAGCCTCCAAGTAGCAGTACTTCTGAATCCTGGTATCTAAAGCTAGATATCTCAGCTCTGCACCAAAGTGTAGATGTTCTTTGAGGTCACATCTGTTTTTGTGTGAACTAAATAGCATTCATAGAAGCACATTATTTCTGAAAACAACCACTTAAATCACAATTTAGATGACAATACACGCAGAAGTAAATTTAGGAAACTTCAGTGTAGGTCAGCAAAGAGAAAATAAAAGCATACAAGAACTTGAAGGGATGAATGGGTACCCTGAAAGGATTGACTTTTCCAAAGCTATTGCCATTCTGCTAGTGTGGTCTACCTCAGGTTTGCTAAAAACTGCTGGTATTCTAACCTTTGTATGAATCTCATCTGTCTTCTTCATGCTGTGGGAATATTGTTAGAATATAATATTTTACTTGGGGAGCTTCACCACACATCTATGAAGTTTAAAGTTAATATAAACTCAGAGATATCAGATTAAAAGTTGCAGAGGATCCTCATCATATTCTTGTTTGGGTAGCTGACTTAACCATTATGGCCTTGATCCAGGAAACACGCTCCAGTGCCAAAAAAACAGCTTGCTAACATCAGTTAATGGTGCATCTGCCTGTGCACAGGTCAGGCTGCAAGGCTGGAGTCCTGCAGTGGTCTTAATGCAAGACCAGGAAATTGTCTTGTGTAAGACCTCTTATTCTGCCCAAGTGAAATCAATGGGGCTGTTGGATGAAAAAATATCCATATATTCACATATGAGAAGGAGGAATTTCCAGTCTGACCTTTCACGTTCCTCATAGTTTGTATATATGCTTATTGAAAATGCAATGTAATTTTATATTTTATAGTTTGAATCATATAGAATCAGCATAATTTATGCAGGATCCCACACGCCTGTTAAGCAGTAGGAATGCTTTTCATGAGAAGAAAATGTATATAAAGACAGATCTGAGATATCTATATGTGTATGCGTGCAACCAGCAGGCCGAAATTACTGAGAATAATTTACTGGGAAGTAACTCTCTAGCTGAGACTTTTTAAACCAGTTTCCAGAATACAAGAGGACAATTTTGATATTTATCATAATTAACAGGGTTTTTTTAATTCATTTTTTTTCCTGTTTTTGCTTTTTGTTTTTCTTTCTGTGAACACAATTGCAGTTTCCTGGGATGATGGGGAAGCACCGCATCCAAGAGTCTGAGCTCAGAGATGGGAAGCAACAAAAGGGTACATGGACAAGAGATGCTTTGAGACCTGTAGAGAGGCATGTGGGGCATAGCAGGGGATGCAGGGTGGGTGCATGGAAGGCCAGCCCTCCCTGCCCGTCCGTCACCATGGGCTCGTAAAAGCATCATTGTCTGGGGTGCACCAGGTGTGCGCTCCTCAGGCAGCTGCCACTGTGAGAGCTGGGGAGAAAACACCCCTGCTTTCAGCATCTGGTTGAGGGATTGTGCTCTGGCAAATTAAACTGGAGTGAAAACTGAGCTTTTTCTCTGTGTTTATATTATAGCTTCCTCCTTATCTCTGCTTGCACCATGCAAGTGACAGCTACAAGATCTGGGATCGCCCCTGTGTCGAAGTTGTCTTTCTCACTGATGTAGAGAGCACGCACTCATACATCTGCATGTTTTGTGCTTGTTTCCTGAGAAAAGATCCTTTTGCTGCCTGTGTATGTGAATCGTACATGCACATAATCAAACAAGAGCCAGTGTACATTCATTGATGAAACATAAATCCCATTCTACATAGTCAATGGAAAACATCTGCAGATTTTAATTAAACTCATGCATTTCAATGAGGTCTAGAGCCAAAATCTTTTAAATAGTAAAAAAGCAGCAGACAGAGGTGTATAGCAGAGATATAGTCAGAAAAATAAATAAATAAACAAATAAATAAAATGAAAATGTCTTGAGAGCCTATATACAAAGTACATGCACAAGCAATTGCATTAGTACAATCCAAATTAAACATGATGGAGAAAATATGCAAGGTTCTTGAAGAATTTTTTTTATTTTTTTTTTTGCCAATGTGTTGTCTAGAAATGACCTTTTTTACTATTGTTGTTTTGTGTACCTGCAAATTTTCACAGGATGTTCCACACAAATTATCTTGGAAAGAGGGATAATGGAATAAAAAATAAATAAAGGAGAAAAAGAAAAGAAGCTCAAGAAATAATACTGATCTCCAGTTCATTTTTAAGATTCACACCAAACAAAATGGCAAAGTAAGGAAGCAGACCACAATGTTTTAGCTTCAGTGCTAGAATATGGCTGCATGTAAAGTGTATATTGTTATTGCGGAGAGTCTTCTGATGCTTCTCTGTGTTTCTCTTTGCAAACCATAAGATGAGGGGGTGATCACCAGTGGGAAATGAACAGTCACTGCAGTATCAGATTGGGCTGGAATCTGTCATACTTGGAAACCAGTGTGAATAGCGTGGTCTTACACCCAGGATAAGAAAGGAACATTAAAGTTCTGATTGAGCAAAATGATGCCCAGATAAGAATAAAGAAAAATCACTCAGTTCTTAAAATGTATTTCAAATCCATTTTGACACTTCACTTAGCTTAAGGTTATAAATCTTAAAAAATTGCTGTTGTCTTTTTCATTATTTATTTTAAGGTAATTAAAAATATATATGTATTTGTGAATTGCTTGGGACTCCTCCTATATATTCAGTGATTATTGGTGGTAATTTACAGTAAATCCCATCTTATAAAGACAAGGTCCTTAGGAGCTCAGTCTTTTGTAAAGGCATGGCCTTTGCTTGCAAGTAATTCCAATGGAGGACACACAGCCCTTTCTAGAATGCACCACACAAACAAGCCCTGGCATAATTTATTTCAGGTCAATACATTAAACATCTTTTTACTGATACCAGATTTGAGCTAAGATAATATTTGTTAGTATAGGAAGAGGTCATGATGGTTTAATCTAGAAAAATAACTGTACTTGATTGAGGCACAGTTTTTTCAAAAGAGGTTAATGATATATTTGCTTTTCCCCCCCCCTAAAGTGACAAATTATAAACTCATTTAATCAAAGCAGAAGTTAGGGTCACCTTGACACATAGTTTTCTGTCAGCCCTGTTGATGTCAACAGATGCTGTATATAGAGTGACTGCAGAACACCGGGTGATCCATGGTGCAGGTCAGAGATGCGCATTTTTCTCCAAATTCCCTATATGGTGCTGGCTGCTGGAGTGATTGATTAGCCTTTGTGATCCCATCGCGCAGTAGGCTTTCTGGTCAGGGCTAACCTTTCTTATAAGGAAACCACAGCTTTAGCAATAATGGTTGAGCGCTTACCTCTTTATATGCTTTTTGTGGACGTATTGATTTGAGGCATATGTGACCTTTGCTGCCTGAGACAAAGAACTTCATATCCAAATGAAGAAATTTGTAAATTTTACTTGGGAAGTGTCTCCCTCCTTGTTAAAGCAAAGTGTGCATTTGGCATCAACAGGGCCAGAATTTTGCCTCAATTTGTCACCTTTGACCCTTTTGTGCAGCATAAGCATAGATGTGTATAGATGTGCATATAGTCAGGCTTTCTCCCCAGAATTCATGCCATATGCCTACAGCACAACACAGCCTGATCATCACTTACAAACATCTATTAACCTTTGGCCACAAGACAGGAACCTAAAAGAAGCTAGATAGCACCACAGCAAGTCCAGTGTCTCTCCTTAGCCTAACCCAGCATTCTTAGTACACCTGGCCCAGCCCTTTGGCAGAATTACTAAGGTTTTTCAGGAGTACTGAATCAAGCTGTTTTCTGCAGCCTAGGGCCTTTGTGCTGTCTTTTTCAGCTACTTTCAATGCATAAAATGATATTACAGCCTTCTGAAACTTCACATTTTGGGGGAGATCCATGGGTACTACCATAAAATGATAGAAAACTTACCTTTAGTTAACAGGGAGTTTGTTTTTATACTAGTTTTAGAAATATCTAGCTGAAAAAAAAAAAAAAAAAAAAAAAAAAAAAGTGTGAGACCCAACTCATCCACCTGTAACTATGTAAAACTTAGGTCTTCTCAAACAGAAGTATTTATTCCCCTCCCCTGATGTAAAAGGCCAGAAACAAAGCGTAGTATAGTAGAGAAAGTATCTTGATTTCATGTTAGCTACTCAAACAGTTCCTCTCTGAAAGAGATTCTTCTGATGGGCAAGACTATAACAATATAATGTAGGTGCCTTTTCTCAGTGACATTTTTAATTGTTATTTTTTTCAAAGATTTCAGGTGTAGAGTGCTTACAAGGAGAAAGAAATTTGGGGAAGACAAGTCAAAGGATGATGGAACTTGTGCTCTGTGTTTTGCTTCTGGAAGAGGTAGAGAAAGCAAGGGTCTTCATGGAGCACAGATCCTCTTTGGGTTTCCACCCTTATGCAAGAGAAAGGCATTAAGTCTGGCATATAGGTTCACATCCTAAGTATTTGAAAGTTATGAACGCTTCAGCCTCAAGGCTGAAAAAAGAATTTCATTCTTTCTGGATAGAAAAAAAAATACTTCTTTCATTAAAAAAAAAAAAAAAAAAAATGTTACAAAATAGTGATAAAAGCCCTCCACAATATCTTTCTTTACTTGCAAATAGTTTAGAAGCAAAGACAGATTTTTTTAAAAATTTGAGGTGAGTAAAAATATATAATATAATTTTTCAGTGTATGGGGAAATCCTCAGCCCTGAGTTGATGCCTGTCTCTGCTCTGCTGGACTCTGTATATCTGAAGCCAACACCCAACGCAATGTCTCCAAAATTGCACACTTCTGCCTCCCATGCTGATGCTGGTTTATAACTGATTCAGGGATTAACAGTGATCGTCTGATGTCTTGGGTGAATGACCAGATTATGCAAAATCTGGTTGTATTCCCAAGCTATCCTGCCCTCTCCTTTTCTGTTCCCTCTCAAAAATAAAATTTCAAAGAGAAACAAACATTTCTGGGACAAGGGTGGAAGAGTGACCAGAGAAGTCACTGCAAGTTTGGCTACTAGGGATGCTCCCAAATCTGCTCACATCTCTTGCTCCCACAGCAGAATTACCAAATCACTTTGGTGGATGAGGATCTGCTCTGTCTGCAGCATAGCTTCATGAAATTCCAGTACTGGACACAGTTAATCAGTTACGTGCACTGACACATAGATTAATAAAGAGGGATAGATGAAAAGACAGGTTACAAACTACCTGAAAATTTTGTAAATTTCTCAGGTTACTGGGATATAAAAGGGGAGATTCATCCCTGATGTCCACCTAGATGCAGGACTTAAAGCAGACAGGTTGCTGTTTTCAGGTGAAAGCAGGGGGAAAAGGTCCTTTCTCTGCAATCCCACAGCTTTGCTTCAGGGGACAACCTGCAGGAAGCATATGCGTGTAACAACACTGTTCTGTCAAAATACACAAGTCCTACATCCAGTTCAGCTGGGCATATCTAACTGTACATACAAAAAAATCTCCCTCACTTCTTTTCAAGAAAAAAAAAAAAAAAAGATTTTTTTTTCTTCCTTAGTAAAATGCAAGAAAACACGTGTTTCAGGTAGATAAAGATTTAGACAACTGTGAAGTATACATGTAAAAAACTGTACCTAAAATTTGTATGTTCTGACCTAAAATCCATGCTTTCTTTTTTTAAAAAAAAAAAAACTTTTCCCTCAGATTATTCATTACAGTACTCCCTTCAACAAAATTAATAAGTGTCATGCCAGCCAATAGATGATCTGAAAGCAAATGAGAAAGTCCATCTCTTCTCTTAAGTTTGAGTGGGATTGTTTGGTGTTTTGCTGCCTTTTTGTTGAGACAGAGTTTGGCTTTGCTGGTTTCAAATGTGGGATGTAATCAGCACTATTAACAAGACCCGCTGACACAGACCCCTCTTAAGCAAAGGCAGTTCATGGTTCTGCTGTTGCTTATTTTATGAGAATCTTGTTAATGGTTTTATTCATCATATACTTCAGGCCACAGGACAAATGTATGGTTGTTTATATGAAAGCCTCAATCTCTGTCTACAATATCTTGAATTTCACAAATACACGCTAGAAATCTACATAAATCTAGCCTCCCTTAATATATATATATATATAAATATATATGTTAATTTTGGAAGTAACTCAAGAATTTCAAGTTTAGTTTCTTCATTCACCTAATTCTACAAGACAAACTCATCCACAGCACAAATCTACTCACTTTTTAGGGACTGTGCTGTATCAGTCCATGTGCAGTGCTGTCCAAGTGCAGAAAGAGCTAGAATTACACCTGCCCGTAACCAGGCTGCAAAAGTAAGGGCAGTGCTCTCTGAACATACTAAAACTTACTATTTCAATGAGAATGAAGACCCATGTACTCTTTATGGCTTTATTCATTAGTGAAGGATTCTTTCTATCTGTGGTTCTTGTCTCTTTAATTAAATGTAGGTGAGTTTTGCTTCTTAGGTGAGTTGTTCAGACTTGCAAAATGTTTATTTGGTTTCTTAGATTTGTATTCCCCCAACTTCAAACTTGCTCTATGAAAACAATGGACGTAGATCTAAAATGGAATAAGTAATTGCTTGATAGCTTCTTGCTTGCTCTTTAAAGTGCTGTGCAGCTGCTGATGTATGTTTGTGCTGGCATCGCAGAGTGGAGCCCTGGGAATAGGGAATCTGATTTCAGAGAAACAAGAGCCAGCTTCAAAGAAGTGAGCAACTCTCCCCAGCTGATAGAACTTTTACTGAAGGAAAACAACAATGAAGTAAGAAACACACCAGCAATATCTCCTGTTACTCCTCTGCAATCCTTTTCAAAACTTTCTTCTCATTTATCTGATTATGCACTTCCGTTTCTAAACTCTCCCTTGTGGTGTTTTTACCTTTTCTGTTAGTTTAGGTGTTTGACTGTAGGTTTCAGTGTGAGAGCACGTTACTTCAAAGCACATTATATTGGTTATTAAAGGGGGGAGGGGAACCAATCCTGTAATTGCAATGTATCCTCGGAGGTCTCTACAGAATGGGAAACCAATTTGAGGTCTATTAGATAACTTTGTTTTTTTAATATAGATTAAAAAGACATTATTCTCTAATAATGAGCTAGTCTGGAGTTTTTGTCCATGGACGCTATGGTATTTAAATATGAGAGCTAATCTAGTTTGATCATATTTATCCAGGTATTTGCTGGTTGAAAATAACACTTTGGTCACTGAAGTATATGTTCAGCATTTCATGAAAAGGTTGGAAAATGCAGGGTGCAAGAGACTATCTTGAAAACACCGCATGCTTTGGAATTTACTTCTGCCAACAAAAAAATAAAATTAAATTCTTTTTTTTTAAAAAAAAAGAGGAAAAGAATCAGTTGTTAGAAGACCCAGTCCTCCTTCCATTCCATCTGGCACCAGTTTGGCAGTTAACTTTCAAGAGATTGAGTACAGACTCACAACTTTGTAGACCTAGCCACTCCTATAGTGCAGATTTCCGAACTGAACAAAATCAATATTCCTGCACTGGTTTTGCTGTTCTGCTTTACACCAGCCAAAGAACTATTTATGAGAAGACCTCCCAGAGCATGTTATTGACGTACGATAACATCTTTGCCTTTTGCTTATGGAAGATTTTTCTTTTTTCTCTTAAATTTCCAAGAACAATTTCCTGACACTAATAGGTTGGGATATTTCCATGGGAAGGCTCTGTGAATGTTGTTCCTTGAACAGGGAGAGAACAACACTGGTTTGTTTAGTTATTCTGAGTGTATGATGGATGAAATGTCAGAAATAATTCTACAGGCTGCTGATGTCTAATCCCAGAGGACAAATGCTTGCATTTGAAATCCCACTGCAGGTTTAATTTGCCCAAATGAATCCCCATTACAACACCTTTTGTTACTTTTACAAAGAGCAATAAAGTAATGCTGACAAATTGTAAACCAAGAGCAAAGTGACTCTAGAATTATTAAATATCACTCACGACTAAATTTAGCTGGTAAATTTGAGTTGGCAGAAAGAGCTTTAACTAAGAAACACTTTCTCTAATCCCCAACACTTGAGATATTGAACATCTCTTGACTGCAAAAGCTTTGGCAATACCTGAGTGGCCGAAGGGCACTCAGGCACCCAGCTGATGCTAAACTCGTCTTGGTGCACATGCAGGTCAAGGGATGGTTTCTCTGAATTTGAGATTATGGGACAGTGGCTCTGGCAGCAAGGTGAGACTTTTTAGGATTTCACAGCATTAAAACAACTTGTTCAGCACAATCCTGGAAACTAGGTGTTCTTCTCACCCTGACTGAATGGGAAGGGATAGATGGCTCACTGCTCAGGGGACCAGCACAATAAAATTAATAATAATAATAAATTTAAAAAAAAAAAAAAAGACTGTAAATTAAATGCAATTCTGATCCTACATTTGGCAATGTAGAATCTACCACAAGCAGTAAATAACTATTGTATTTACATAATCTACGAGTCTTTCTTTAACTTTTATGCTCTTCTACAAACTAAAACCAATTATAAAACCTTGGCAGTTATTTTAAGATATTGCCATCTTATTTATTTCTTACTGAGTGTGTAAAATGGAAGAAGAAGGACCCTGTAGATGACAACAGCCCTAATTTCCAGAAGTACTCTCTGATTTTTCAAGCACCATCTTGCACTGTACTACACTGTGTGGAAAAAGAGCAGTTTAACCTCAGCCTGCATGAAATGCACACATGGAGAATTTGGTAGGTGTTTCTTTCATTGCATTATTGGAAGAGAACTGTTTTATACAGACCATTCCTGTGAGCTTGTTCTTTTCCAAGAAAGACTACACTGAAGGCTGGAAATCAGACCCTCACTGATGTGGGTTGCCTGCTATGGAAATGGTTCCATTGGGCTTCTCCCTCTCTTTGTTTAACAAGGCTAAATTTCATTCACAGGGTAAGAATATCAGTTTTACAAGTACACAGGTATCATATAAGTTTGTAAATTCACTGTTCTCTGTAAGTAATATAGGCTGCTTCCATATTACAGCAGCATTCAGCATTATAGAAGTGTATACTATATTTTAGTAGTTGTCTAGTTGGTTGTTTTTGGAGGCAGGTGAGTGTTGGCTGTACAGATCATGTGTAAAGTTCCTGGAAGAAGAGAGGTGCTCCACAAGATCCTTGACTAGACAGAAGTTGGTACACGGTACTCGCTTAGTATTAAGAGGCAAGCTACGTTATAAAAGAATTTGAGATCACTGTAGCTTATGGATATTTTCATTGTGCATATAGATGTCTAATCCCCTTTGAATCCTGTTAATCTCTTGGCCTAAATTATACCTAATAGCAATGAGTTCACCAGGTTAATTACTGCTTTTGTTTAAAAAAAAAAAAAAAAAAAAAAAAAAAGGAAATATCTACTTTTATTAGATTTTTTTTTTCCATTCTGCTTCAGTAAACTTCGTGTTCTTGAGTGGATAAACAGAAGAACCTGTTTTACCTTATTGGCATGATTTACTATCTTGAATAATGCTACTATATCCCTTCTCACACATCTCTTTAAACTGCACAGTCCTAATCTCTTCACTTTTCATTCATATGAAAATGTATGCATTTCCTACCTATTTGGGAGGCACAGTCTACGCAGAGAGTTGATTTCAGTCTTCAGGTTATCAGAAGGTGATGGACCTGCCCCGTTGTGCCTCCCCACTCTTTGCTCACATGAAAGGGTCTTTAAATAAAAGACAGAAACAATCCTGTGAGCTGAGAGTGAAGCCAAGAGGATGCCCAGAGCCCTGGAGCCACACTTCCTTTCATCTTTAGTCACTGGCTCTGCAAATCCTAAATCCTCTCCTTGACCACAGTTATTTTCCCACAGGGTGGGAAACATGGGTTTGCATCCCCCAAGGCAGAAGGGGAAATGGGACCCACGTGTCCCCCTGGCTGTGATTGTGCTGACAATACAGCTATTGCACTACGAAGAGGGGGCAGGCATGACCACTGTCCACTTCCTCTTCCAGAATTATTTTAACAGAAAACAGTGATCCCTTCTAAGTTCCTTGGGAAACAAAGAGAAAGGGATATAAGACCTACACATGTGAGACTGCAGGGCTGCCAAGTGAGTGGGTGCTTCTGCCAGGTGCTCTGAACCCAGCTGGAGGTGCTGGGTAGGTTGCTCCACAGGTTGCTCCTTCAATCTCAATTCCTTTGGGATTGCACACCGGGGGCCAGCCTCAGAGACACCTCCTTGGTGTCTTCAGACATCAGCATCCCAGGGGCTGAACCGACTCATGGACATCTCTCTCTCTCCTCACTGGTGGTAGAGGCAGTCTAGGCTGCCAAACATTTAAAAGGATGAAATTAGGTAAAATCCTGCTGAGATGATTCTTCAGGTTCCCAGGCAGTCAAGACAGTCAAAGCCTCCAAATTAGATTTTAGCCCCTAACAAGGAAATGCAGAGCTGACTTTCTGCTTTTATATTATTATCTTAATGCAATTTGGGTGCCACCAGCATGGTTTTTAATCTGAGCATTTTCTGCTTGCACTGGAGCCTCTGCAGTTATCTTTGCCTTACCATGTTGCACCTTAGCAGGAAATAAGACATATCTGTTGCCCTTATATAGGCTTCAGCTATAACTATTTGTGATGCTAAACGTTAAGGGATATATTTTGTTAGAGTTATGTCTTCTCACTAATTCAGGTCCTATTACCTCATTCCTTGCTCCTTATGTCATTGGCCATGATAGCAATTTTGCTAAAAACATACAGTGGAGCAGCAGGAAACTTTCATAGGATATCAAAACACCACCACAGCCAGCATGGTAAAGTTTTTCTGGTGATTGGCTATCAACCAGTGTTTCTCAGGAAACAAACTTATTTTACAAATTGTTAAAAAAAAAAATGAAAAGGGGGGGGGACGGCTGATTACAAGCATAGCCCTACATGCACTAAGAAAGGTGAATTTGGATGACTGGTTTGGTTTGGTTTGGTTTGCTGAGTTCCCATTCTCTTTTCCAGTTTCATTTACAAGTTTAATTGTAATCGATGCATATCACAGTAGTGGGAAGGTCTGTGTCCTCACCTGGCTGGCAGGACCAGGACCAAAGCACAGTCTGACTACTGTCTGGAAGAAATGTGTTGTGACATTCAAGGAATATGTTTACCTTGGCTCTTGCTACGGATACTGCAGGCTGGGTGAGGTGGGCAAGGCTGGAGGCTGCAGACTGCTCCTCTTGGTTAGTCCTAAGGCATGCTGGTCTTGGGGTCCGAGTAATAATCTGTGAACCGAATGGTCTCTGTTGCTCTGCTTGAAAAGCAAAACACAAGTTTGTTGTTCAATGAAGACACTGTTGATCATAAGCTCAGTGTTTACACATTAAACATCTCCACTGTCCCTCTTTTCCTCCAGTGACTCCTTTTCCACAAGGTGGAACACTCCTTTCATAGCAATGACTGTTGGTAAGGCACGTTAGAAGAAAAGATGTGAGGAAATAAGCGTTAGACAGTTTGTTCTCAGTTTGCCATGGTGTGTAAACTCCCACAGCTCCCATGTCTTCAAAGTCCCTTGCAAATGCTAAATAGCTATCACCCTCATCTGAGGACTGTCTCAAGTGCGCAGCCAGTGAGTGTGCCAGAGCCAGAAAGGCAACTTGTGGAGCACCTGAATCCCGCTTTGCACTCAGATCATCATGCTTTCATGAAAGTATGTTAAAAACATCACTAGCATTTTAATTTAACAAGCTCCATCACTTTCTAATGGTGCAATGCCTATGAATTACAGCATTAGTACTGCAACTATTACTTGCAAGATTTACAAGCACGTTATCTTTATTTTCTCGTAATTACCCACAAATCTCAACTATCCCAGAAAATATAATCAACTGCAGAGTACTTCCTAATGGGACATGTGTGCCAGAGATGAAAATGATTCTATAGCAGCAGAGAACTGTGCTTTTCATGAAGAAGACTATGATCACAAATTAATCCTTTGAGAATCCTGACATAATGTACAGATCCAGCAGAACAAATCCCATGTGGCTGACAAGTGCTACATCACAGTCATCAACCCTGACAACTGCTAGGGCCTGTTTCTGCTGCTGACCACGAAGGACCAAATTGGTGAGGGAGCATGCGGGCAGCTACAAGGTGGAAGGGCCCCCTGCCCTTGGGTTCACCCACTGCTCCAGCCCTTAGGAAGCAGCACTTAGCTCCAAGGGACTGTAATTGCAGCCTTTAGGATCCCAGAAGGATCTGGAAAATCAACATACACCACACAGTTACCCTGCTGAAGGCACAGGCTGAGCCGACCCAAAAACTAGAGTCCATTGTTTTTGTGCTTTGACTCTGATGTATTTAATTCCTTTGCACTAAAAAATGAACTAAAAAGAGATGCTAATTTTTATGACGCTAAGCGTTTCCTTCACTTTCTTTCATTATATACACCATGTCCTACCACTCAATACAAGTGCGACATATGCTGATAGGTGGGCCCATTAATTACGGTATCTCACTAGACCTTTAAAATTAAAGCTACTGCCTCTGGTGGTTTAGGTGGAACAAAGATATATAACCTCCTAAAATATCTGCAGTAGCCCCAAGTTAACAGCCAGTATTTTTTAATCCTTTTAGTTATATTAATACCCCCCCCCCCTTTTTTTTTCTGGAATGGAGTTTGCCAATATGATTTGCAATTATTACTTTGCATAATAAATTCATCATTTTGAGCTCCCGACTCTGAAAAGCAAATCACCCTGAATATATTATCCGTGGGAAATGAATTCGTTTGTGTGTTTCGCCCAGATATATACAGAATATTCCTCCTCCTAGGGTGGTGGGGAAGGGTGGGATAGATTTTAATAAGACGGAAGAAGAATCGAGACAATTTTTGTAATAAAGCCCTGCCTAAGCCAAGCTCTCACGGCAACAAATCCCCTGGCAGGAGGCCCACCAGTGGACCGCATCCAAGACCTCAGCCTGAGCAGCGGCCAGGGGCTGTGCGGAGCAAGCCCAGTGCAGCTTATCACCTCTCCCCTCCGGCCCCTCCAAGCCCCACGGGTGGGCGCCATGCCCTCGCCAGGGGAGCCCCGGCTCCCCCTGGCCCCCAGCCCCCTTCCCCAGCCCAGCGCCGGTGTTGTGATGAAGACGGGGTTTCTTTGTCGACCTGGTGGGTTAATTTCAGTAGCTGTGCTTTCCTTTATTCTTCCTGAGGTTTAAAACTGTGCCGGCAGCTGCATGCACATTCTTTCCCTTATTAGTTCAGTTCCCAGGCTGGCATTTTTGTCTCTGCTATAATTTTCATTTAAGCTAACAACTTACTTGCTGGGCTGCTCGTTTGAGTCAATAGTCATGAGGGTTTGCTGAGAATGCTAGCCAGGAGGCAAATGCTTGATGTTGTTTTGTCACTGTTGTTGTTTCAGAAAAAAAAATAATTATATATATATATAAAATAATAATTAGAAACAGTGAGTCAGTGTTGGTGTTCTTGTGGTCAGATATCATTTCTTTCATGTTAACATGAAACCGCGCAATGGCCTTTACTGCATATCAACGTATTGTGCAGGTTGTATCCTGCACTGATCTGCAGGCCGTCTTATTTCACTTACTTGACTGCTGTTGTACGAAGTGAAAATTGGTGAAGAATTTGACCTTTTTAGCTTTATGAGCATTTCACAATGAGCCTTAGAAACCCTACTTCTGATCTAATATGGTTGCTTAGTAAACGTTCGTATTCAGGCTTGTAATCTGACTTGATAAAATTATTCATGTGTGTCTTTTCTTCCCATCAATACTTTGGCACAGCAACTGGGCAGATCAGTGTACAACAGTAGGATCCTGAGTTGCACATAATGTTCATCTGCCTTTGTGCAGACCGACAACTGCACGCGAATACAATATTCAGTGTGTGCATGAGGAAATATTTTTATTAGGCTTCTTTTTATAAGGCACAAAGGACTACGGTTGCTTTCTCTTTCCTTTTCTTTTCTTTTTTGTTTTATTTTTTTTTCTTTTCTGTAAGAAATAAGACTGCCACTTCCATATGTGATATTAAAAAGCTACGTCCCCCATATCTTTTACTTTTGTAGTCAATGCTGAGATCTCAGCCAAGGGCACAGCCTAGGCATTTGCATGTGAAGATGAAAATAATCCATTTTGATCCTCTATAGAAAATGTGGTAATAGTGGAAGAAGCTCAGAAAACATTACCCATCTCTCTGTGCCATGGGAGTCTTGAGAGAATAACATTCCAGAGAAGGGTGTGATGCTGCAGTGCAGCACTGCCTCAAATGCTGGGAAGAGCACAAAGAAGAATTCAGACACAACAGTAGTCATCTTGACAAAAATTGCATCTATGCTGATGGGAAGAAAAAGAAAAAAGAAAAAAAAAAAAAAAAAAAAAAGACAGAAAAAAGACTGCCAAAATAAAGGCTGGCTTCGTCCCATTTAGTGATAGCACCAACCTGAGACAGGTGTATTTGAGATGTCTGTGATAGAGTTGTTTTGGCCATGGGCTCCTATTTACTTACTGGGCAAAGAGAGGACCTGGAGGTATTTATTAACTGTAAGAGGGATGAATCAAAACCAAGACATATTGGACAGATACTGAACAGATCAATTTATGTGTAGATTTGCAGCTGAGTATGCACTGCTGTGTTTTGGCCATCAGATCTCTGCTTTTAGAAAACATTATGTAGCTGGAGCCGGTCTGGCTGAGGAATGTGCTGCCCAAGCCATGCAGTGTGTGCCCATACACCAGCACACCCTTGTGTGTTCTGGGGACAAAAACGTTTCTCCATCCAGAAAGCCTACAGAGAGGGAAAAGGAACTTGGCTGCTGCTTTCCAGAGCTGAAGGTCAATACCTGCTCTAGACTCAGGTTTTCAGAGCCACAGACACGAGCAGATGTGTGTAACTTAAAAATGATCATAGGCATTTTTAGAGATTAGGAAGTCCAACGTACAGAACCAAGTAAGAAAAAAAAAAAAAAAGGTATCAAGTAAGCTCAAGCCTCATTTTGTACCGCCTTGTTGTCTCCTCGGACCATCGGCCTTTCCAGCTGAGGCCCTACAATGTAAACATCAACAATCCTGATTTTAAACTTGGCCTTTTGAGTGTCTATAAATTGCTAGAGGAAGTGCTCCCACACAGCTCACTCCCACATAAACAGTCAACATGTAATGCAGTGTACTCCTTCTCCGTTCTCAGGTCCTGAGGAAGTAAAAAGTCCCACTGGACTGGGGAAAAAAAATGGAAAAGCATGTAATGTGAAATAAAAAATGTGGAAGATAATGTGCAAGAAACCCATAGGCTTAGTAAGAAATATGTTAGAGACTGATTTTCAAATAGAAGGCTGTTTGTGTATATTAATGGGGTAACAATACTGATGGACATATTTGGGGATTTACCCTTCATGTTACAATTTGGTTGTTATCCTCCTTCCTCTTAAATGTACTCATTACTAGGGCCTTCAGAACAAGCATGCCCAATCTATAGGACTGAAATATGGGAGCCAGGAAAATTACTGTCTGTCTCTCTTTTTGAGTTTGTTAATCCTCAAGGATTCCTCCTACCAAAGTCCCATTTCTTTCCCTGTTCTCCAGAACAGAACTTCTTCCTCCGCTCACCTGAGAATTATTCAAGGTCCTCAGAGTTAAGATTGAGATCTTTTCTGCAGCAAAATCGTATTTAAATCTCCTGGATATTTGGTAGGAGGCAAAGACTCAGAAACTGCAAAAATAATACGTGCTAAAATTTGCGGAAGGAATAAAATTAATGCATATGCCATGGCACTACCCTGTACTACTTCCCATCTGGGAGGAAAGAAATAGGCATTTCAGCTTAATAATATGCATGGTTCTCCCATTAGATTCCAGAATCTCTTAATGTAGATACACATCATTTTCTGGATATCAACAAACCACTTGAAGTATTATTTATACTCAAGGCTAGAATGATTGCCATGAGAATAATTGTGTAAAGGCTGGAATAGGAAAACAAAATTAACATTGCTGAATGGTATTCAGGCCTCAGTGATTTGGCAAACTTAGCAAAGATCACATGTCAGTTAAATGACAGATATGAGCCGTTGCAAAAAATATAGTGGTATTTCTTGAAAATATCTGATAGAGTAAAGGTTAATGTTATTAACATTCTGCTTGGTATGTAGTTGGTGTGAATGCAATATGTTCTTTATGATTTCTGTTTTCAAATATCAATGATACTTGATTTTTTTATTAATAGTGTGTAAGGATGTATTGATTTTTTTTCTTTGTAAAAATAATTAAAGCTGTTGAGCTTGGAAGAAAAAGATCTAAACAGATTAAATCCCAGCCTACATAACTGAGCCTACAAACTAATGCTTCCATCACTCATCACAGTATTTTATTCTTCTTGGCTAAATTCATTTCATGTTTTTCTCTCCAGGGTTTAAGAGCTGCTTTCTCCCATCCGACCTCTCCTCAACCTCCTTTGGAATCCGTAGATCCCTCTTTGTACCCTGAACCAGTATGAAACTTGTGAAACCAGTAAATGTTCCCAAGGAAGAGGAAACGTGTACCATCCACCCTGTATCAATGGTTTGTGGGCTGATTCATTCTGCTTTTTCTAAGGCTGTCATGTAGACAGCTTTCACTCTTAAATGATACTTGTGTAACTGTAGGGAACTCGTGTGCAAGTGATACACACGTGGTAATGTCTTTGACAGTATTGCTGTGGGTTAAGTTGTCTTTGTCTATCTTTTAAACAAGGGCACCCAGCCTCGTTCAGCCTTTCCTGATAGCTCTGCACTTTGTATTTCACTTGCTTTCATGTCTGTCCTCTCCTCAGTCTCAGATTTATAGTCACGGGTTTGCTCTCATGTCCCCATGGGAGACCTGTAAAGGGTGCTGTGATTTCCATAATTACCGATGACTACAGAAATTCCTCCAGTCTGTGAATGTCTCCAGTTACTCATGCAGAGTTTAAGGAACACAAGTAAAAATATCTTCCCTGCCTCTTCCAAATATCTTAGAGCTCTGTCCCTGTCGCAAGAAGTGGGGAGGTAGAACACCTCATGTAAAGCTCTCTGTGTGGTGAGGAGAAAGATGGCCACCAAGAGAGTGGCCACCAGAAAACCTACAGTGAATCAATCCCCGACAAATATTTCATAACAGTAGGAGAAATAACCTAGCAAAATCATGCTATGATACAACTAGTGAATTTCAAACAAATGTAGGGGCATGAGAATGAAGGCTGGAAGGCTCCATGCTCAAATTCCTAACCCAAACGCATCAAAATCTTTGGTGTCAGTGCTGCTCAACTCATCACTTTGGAAAAAGGTGTCAAGCTGTGGAACATAGACATGCCAGAGATTCATCAAGAGACACAACACAATTGTGGGGGGTAACACTTGAGCAGGCTTCTCCATGTCCCTTCGTGCTGCACACCTTCACCTGATGATGAGTAGTGTGCAGCCTGTTGACCCATAACAAGCACATCTCCCCTTTCATGTTTAACCATACAATGCAGGGTCCCATTGCATATGATTTCCATGAAAAACAGGCAGATGGCACAAGAGTAAGTGAATTTTCAATTTGAACCATTAGTTCAGTTTTTGACCTGCCACCTCTTCAGTTCCAACCAACCTCTTAATCCACTTGATTTTAAAATTACGCGGGCTTTGATTTTACCCCTTGCTCACCCTTTAAATCTCATTTCTTATCCCCTAACTCAATTAATACAGCTTAGTTAAAATTGTTACAAACATCTTTTTTGGGATTATCCTCTTAATCATAATTTTAAAATGAATGGAATATTCAATAATCTGCACTCATGATGTAATCAGAAATTAAAAAAAAAATCCTATGAAAGCTATTTAATAATATTCTAAACTACTCAGCATTTAATTAAGGCTATTAGAAGATTAGAAAAGAGATAGAAAGATGAATAAGGAATAAATCTGACGTCTTTACCCATTGTTTCTAAAATGAATGACCACATTTAGGTCTTCTGAAAAATAATATGGTAATACTTTTTTTCTCCCACAAGATCCTGCTTTAGAAACATGCTTTTGTGCTTGGGAGGGGAAGGGGAGGGGATTAAAGTCTTTGAAATTGCTCTATTAATACTGTGGGCGCACTGAGTATCAGCCTGTCTCTTCACCAGAGCCAAAACAAGCACCCAAATGCCAGGATCTTCTCCCTAACCAAAAGAAAAACCCTCTCCTCTCTGCAAAACTGGGAATGGTGTGGAGGTTTTTGCACAGGACCCAGACGCACTGCTCTAGCATGGGTACCCGGGGATGTTATGCATCCTTCCTTCCCCCCGTCATGCATCTTGTATCCCCTGGCCACTTCTCCTCATTTTCTTGGCTAGCCAGGACATGAGCGCCAAGCCACCATGCTCAGGAATGCCAAGCCAGCAGTTATGGCTACATCTGACGTGCAGATGCAAGGCATAAAGGCTTTCTGTAGTGGCTTTCAGCTTGGACACTCACACAGATTTCAAGCAGCCTTGGTCTGGTCTTCTTTTATTTTTATTCTATTTTTTTGTTTGTTTGTTTGTTTGTTTTGTTTTGTTTTGTTTTTCTCTTTTTTTTTTTCTGTTTTGTTTCCCTGTAGCCATTCGAAGGTGAAATGCTCCTCGCACTAAACCTATTCTAGAGGGATTTGGGATCTGATTGTGCATTTGTTCTACAAATAACTCCCACCCCAGCCTGCCAATCATTCCACTTGCATAATTTCTACAAAAGCCTGAGGGAGTTTTTCATGCAAAAGGACTTGAGGGTCAAGCACGCTTTAGAAGAGATTCATTTTGCTTTTTTCAAAGTAAACTTAAACAGCTTTAAAACTTGTCCACATTCCCAAGCCCAAATCAGAGCCAGTCACAAAAGGGCAAATTGTGGTCCACTGTGTTTGTGTCTGAGGCTTGTTGTCCACCAGGACAAGGACCACTTGCTGCCCTTAGTGGCAGCACTGAATTTTCACTGAGGTCAACGTGCACTGACTGAGGGTGTGAGACCCTTACAATAATTTCAGCAAAGTCAAACACTCCAAAGCTATGTCATCACAGCAGATTGCACTCTGAGAATAGCAGGAAGGAATTACATTGCACATTGTTAAAATGTTAGCAACAACATTTCATTTTTGAAAAGGCAATTTATTTGTCCTGAAATAAAGAGTTGATTATATCTCTTATTACTGTTACAAGAACTTGATATATCACAAAGTGGAAGAGTTACAACATGTACCAACTCTCAACCAGGAAAAATGAACCTGATTCATAATTCACTTTGAGAATGTCTAGTTAGTCAATCAAGTGATTTGTAATCATAAAGGCTGCCAGGAATTGAATGAATAATGGACCGTACTAAAATTCTCGGATTTTCTAGTATTCTTATTTCATTATGTGACTTTTATTGCTATTTCTGATAGTTGTCTCACTTTTGGCAGAACAAATTAAACTATTCATATTTACTGGAAGGAATATATTTGACTGTTTAATGCACATAATGAATACACAAACGGAGTGACCACTGCATGTAACAAATGACTGTCAGACTTTTCTCCACAGAAGCTAAACCTTTAGGATGTGAAGCTTGGATAGAAATGTTTTTTATCTCCCCAGCCCATCACCACCACCCCTGTTTTTCCCCTTGAAAGGATTTTTGGGGTAATCAATCCGAGCATATATTGTATTGTTACAGTACATTTTCTTGAGTTGTTTTATAACTATGGAAATGACATAATTCATATAGCATGGCATCTGCTAAAGAGCAACTGCTTTACACTCTTTCTTCAGCTGAGAAGCATCTTACAATGTATGATTATCTATTAAGATGTGACCTCTAACTCTGTATTTTTACCAGTAATCTGGTAAAAATGGGTAGATAGTTCTAGATAGATCTGGAAATGAGAAACAACGACTCTAAAATCTGAAATTGTGCGGAAGTTGCAGCTTTAATATGTGCTAATTACATGCAAAAGTACAGATTTTTTTAATGTTTAGTTTCTTTTTTCAGACTTTTGCTGCAAAACAAAACTTTTAAAACGCACAGCTAGCATTAAACAGAAAGTCCTTTGCTTGTGTATCTCTCTCATACATGGTTTCTCATTGAAATTTTAACTCATTGTTCACTATCGCACTTATTGTTATCTTATACTATCCTATGCTTTCGACATCCTGACAATCGAATCAGACGGTGTTGTGATTTTATTCTCAACATTTTCCCCTATGTACAGAGTAGGTCAATTAGCAGATTTCTGCCTCTTGTTTTCATTTGTATTTATGCTGTTTCAATTTTCTTTTACATGGTATGGGGTAGTATGTAAGATAGGGAAGATACAAATGTCAAGCAATAAAGTTAATTTTAGAATATATCTCTACAAGAGCGTTGTTGATACTTTAGACAGGATTTTAAGCATTTTGCTGGCCCTCTATCTGCAATCCAGATGTGAGGTCCAGACTCTCCCATTTAAAGCAACATTTTTTAATTCATTTCTCCACACAGTTTCACCTCAGAGTGGAGTACAACCAGTCTGGGACTAGAACGTGGCAATGGGAAAACAGCTATTTTGGGGTGCTTCGGATCAGGCTCCCAAATAAACCTGAATTTAGAAAAACAGGATGCAGTTAGCCAAACTGGAACATAGCCAGGACACTGCTCCTACTGTTACAGGCATCCTCCTGCTATTTCATAATAATGGCAAGGGATCACTGCCTGCATTTTACACCTTCTCTGAAGCTGTTGTTATTTCAAAGGGACAATATCAAGTCAAATGTAAACTACAATTGAAGCGTAACCAGTTGCAAAGCTCACGTCCTGTGACATCTTTTTATTGCCAAAGAAAACACAGCATTCTGAACTTAAATCTACAAATATTCCCGGACCAAACAGGGTGCCCTTGTGTCGGTAAATGAGAAAGGAAATTTGAAAACCGAAATGGCAAAAGTGAAGAGATAATTTTTCTGTGTTAACTAGGATGAGGTAAATGATGAAAGGTGAATAAAACATTGAAATACTTCTGACTTCACTATTCAAATGCTAGGGAAAATCCACCACCAGCAGGGAAGGAAAAAAAAAAAAGAAAAGAAAAAAATAAGACAAACAGTTGATTTTGATAGAGAAGTATCATAGTTAATTTCTAATATTATTTATTCCTTTATTCCTGCTACTGTCATTTCAAAAGTGGGCATGGAATGCACAAACAAATAAAATGCACAAGGTCAAAATGTAGCTTTAGTCAATTATGCAGTATTTACTGCATTTACGTCCAGAACTTTCTCCAACTAAAACCACTGTCAATGTCTAGCTGAAGGGGCACCATAAGCATCGGTCAACAAAGTTCATGTTGAGCTCTGTGGGAAAGGATATCCAGCGGGAGCTATTTTCCAATCTCCAGCTTGTGCAGAAATCTTGTGTCTGTCACATTAAAAATCAGTAGATTTTAGGATGAGACTTCTGTACCTCCCTCCCACAGCCACGCTCTCCAGCAAAACAGATACATGGTTTACTAGAGACAGTCTTCCTGGTATCCTGAAATATAGTAAAGCTGAAAAGCTGCTTAGAGACAGAGCCACATTTCTTTAAGGAGGTTTAACACAGTGCAAACTGAAAGAAATGGCTGGTGCAGCTAATTTTAATAGCTATGTAAAGCACTGGAGTTATGTGGGATCCCACCATTTTTAATGCATTGCCTGTGATCATAGTAATGAGGCACTTGTAGAGTAAGCCATGTACTTTTAACTTTTTACTCACTCAGGAAAAATGAAGTATCAATACAGTGACAGCTGTAAAACCTAAAACAAGAAATCCCTGCTAATTCATTTGGTGGTTTCATTCATGCCCTTTGTGGACAAGCAGAAATTTGTTATTCATTAAACACTGAGTTCTAACTAAACAAATAGATTTAATTATGCTATACTTTCCATGTTTTTGCAAACTACAGGACTTTGATCTTCGATATAAGAAGACATACAACGGGGAGGTGAATTTTACTGCTGCTGGTATAAAAGCCCCATAATAGCAGAGGTTAATGGGTGGGCAAGAGACCATACTTCCTTTCTAAATACTGCCGAGGAGTGTGTGAGCATTAACCTCTTGAATGCCATTTCATACATTAAGCAACTTTGAATTTCTAGGTGAATTAAAAACAAATAAATTCCTGGGAAAGTTGTAATTAAACCTCAGCAGACTTTTGAGACACCCACAGCATACCAGCTGTTGCTTATCTTTGTCTGCTTTGATGAAAATATCAAATTCATTACTGGGAGAACACAGTTCTGGGGAAGTAACCGTGCACGGTTTTGGGGCCTGTGTCTGCGCCACAACGAACTTATTTTTTATTTATTTTTCCAACCCTTCATCTGGCCACTTGAACTTAGTTTCTCAGAGGTGAGCCAATAGCAAAGGGGCTGAGGTTCCCCGAAGGATCTCGAACCTCTGGAGCTGAGGTCTCTGCTCTGGCACGTACCCGGCCACTCCCTGCCTGCCCACACGTAAGGCGGTGAACACATAGCCCTCAGAAATGAAAAAAAAAAACTACTCCCAGCAGTTGGATACACCAAAAATAAACTGTGTCAGAGGTCTGACTGAATGTTTACCTTTTCAGTCAGGATCCTCTCCTTAATGCTATCCAGAAGTTGGGCCCAGCGCCTAGTAATTGTCTTATACAAAGTATATAAGGAGATGGATCCGGGCTTAGCAAGGCGCGACTCCCCACTGTGCCCATCAGAGAGGACAGCTTTGTTTCTCTTCCCCCCGGGGTTTGTTTTTCCCCATACCTGTCGATTTGGGCCAGCCACAGCCAATGCTTGCATTCTTCCACAATGTCAGGGTCTCAGCACTGCAGCAGCTCGGAGCAAAGCCTGAGACTCTAGCAATGTGTCAGAAAGGACTAATAAATGCAGCCAAAATCTGTTGTTTTAACCTGACTGGAAGACTGGGATTTAAAGCAGCTTCTTTTCCCTGTGTGTTGCTTCTGTTATTAATGTGAACTTGAAGTGATGGAAAATATTTCAGGAGTGCTGTAACAAAGCATTTTGATGTTTCCCTGTTTAAAGAGCTGATGAAATTGATATATTTTTCTGAAATGTTCTCCTGTCAAATTGGCATTTCCTTTGGAAATTGTCTTGGTGGATAATTCCTGACTGGTTCACAGTTTGATGGGTTCCCACTATTCCACCTCTTGCTCTGCACCACGGCATATATCACGGCTCCTGGTGCATCACCTTCCCAGATCGGGCAGCGGATCTCTAGTACTAGACAGCTCCAGTACGAGCTTCTGGGTCAGATATCTGCTGCCAGACACTTCCACACCAGGCAGCCCTTGTGCACGCAGGACCACAAACCCCTCCTGCCCTGTGGTGGGTGCACAGGTCATGGCCAGATTCAGCTCAGCTGCTGAGTTTTCCAGCTTACCCTGGTCCAGGTGTCTGGACCTGGACTCATGGATCTGGGATCCCACCACATGCCTGTTCTTGCAATTACCCAGCAGGAGCTGGTTTTCTGCCATTTAATGCCCTGCAGTCTTGGGCATTGCAAGCTGTGGTCCATCTGCTCTCTCTGCCTGGAGGGACTGGGCTCCACGTTGCCCTCTCCCTCTTTGCCCAAGCTCAAATCAGGTAAACTCTCATGTTTCCTCATGCTCTCAGGGTGATTTGTGTCTGGGTCCAGCCTACACAGCTTCAGCCTGATTATGTAACTTACTGCACCCACACTAGGCCCCCTAGATACTCTTGCCCACAGGACCTTGCCCACAGGACCTTGCCCACAGGACCTTGCCCACAGGACCTTTCTCTCCAGCTCCAGATGAGGCCCAGAGGGATAATTAACTAAAGTTTAATATTTTTGGTAGTGTACCTCTCTCTTTTCTTCCTACAGGGTGCTTGGGAGCCCACAGCACCGTCATTTCTCCTATCATCAGGGGCTGGAAGGCTCAATATTTGACATCCAAATATTTGTGTGGATCTAACTCCAATAAACCATTAACATTTAATAAACAACCTTCAACAATAAGCATTTATTTTCATTTATGTAACTGAAATAAGTCTGTTTTCAGACAGGCACTGAACTCCCTGGTACATCTGTGGAATTCCTGTGCTATGAGAGCAGTTGGACTAACATGAAAACAGGGTGTGACTGGAGTCAAGCCCCGTGTTTGTACCTAGTCCAGCGAGCCGTAGGAAACAATCAACCTGTGTTTTCACAGCACAAAATTTTCCTATTTTAGTGGGAAGAGGGCTTGGAAAACTTACTATTCACCCACATTTCTTCTTTCTCATGGATAAGAGGGTACAGATGGAAAATGATGGAGAAAAACAAGACTCTTCCAAGTGACCTAGATGGGAATGGCTACGCTGGTGTTGTACCACTGGTGAGAACCCTGCCGGGGCAAGAACTTCACGTGGGCAGTCTCAAACCCAGCACAGGCATGCATCCGTGCTTTGCCCAGAGATGAGATGATCCCAGAGTCGCAGCTGGAGGTTGTGTGTGGTCTGCATCCGGCAGGACCTTGGGGTGAATCATGCGGCTTTCGGCTCATCTGCGTCTCAGGCTCCAGAAATGGGAACTGAGTTTTTAGAAGTGCGCCTTAGCAGAGCACAAATCGCTTTTTCCAGCTCCAGTCTGTTTTGTTCCCTGGTGGGGAGCACTTCTTCACACAAAGTTCTCCCAATCGATAGAGTGACAGCCCTAATGTATAGTTAGTGTATGTGTGAGGGTCATACAGCTGTCCCTTCAGTAGACATTAATCCTACATCCAGAACTATGCGAGAGGTTAATGTTTGCTAATCTAACAGACTCTGTTTCTCTCCAGTCCTGCAGGGATGAAAGGATGTGAGCTTCACTTAAGCTTTTCAAGTTTGGTCTGTGATGGATTCTGCCTGTTTTATTGCAAACGGGAGGGATGGGGGTGGACATCTGTCTCTGCTCCTAACTGAGGCTTTCGAAGCCAAGAATATTGTTACCATTTTTTGCCAAGAGTATAACTTTCCTTGGTGCCTAGCAAAGGAGCAGGATTCCCTTTGCCTAAGCTTGGAGAGGATTGGAAGGGGCAGAGCGGATGGGGGCATTTGCTCCCAAGCAAGACGAGCCCTGCGTTCAGAGCCAAATCTCCCTGGGGCTTGGCTATCAGAATAGGAAAAGCATGAACTGTTGCATTTGTGCCTTTCCTTTTCAGGTGGCCTGACAGTGATAAGCCATCAGGATCTGGGATGCCAGGCAGAGCCAGTCTGTGCTGTGGCTGAGCAGAGCAACCCTGTTATTCCAGAGGCACCTCTGGAGGGAAGCTCACAGCATTCCCCAGGACACCAGCTCTCCCTCCAGTCTTACTGCAGGCTAACCCACACCATATCATTTCTCCAGACAACATAGTGATTTCTAGGGATTTCCCAAAACGCACCCACAACCCTCTTTATGACTTTATGACTCCCATTATAATTCCTTCCAAAACTACACTAGGTGGAGAAGGGAAAAGTTAGACTTTGCACACCACAGAGGGACTCATGCGAGTAAATATAAGAACATTGCTCAGGCAGGGCAAGGAGTATTTTCTGGCACTACATCAAGGAAATCATGCTGTGACCCAAGTACTGGTATTTAGATTCAACCCGAAACTACAGTAAATTAAAATAGGAAGTAGCAGGCTAACATCCTCCTGGAGAGCAGGAAAAAAAAAAATATATATATATATATATATATATTTGTATATATACATGCATATATATATATATATATATATATATATATGCATGTATATATGTGTGTATATATATATATATATATATATATAGGTCTGCAAGTTCCAAATTTCCTAGGCTTGAAATGTTTGAATGGATCTGTGCTATCCAGTACGATAAATTTTGTGTCCCTTTGAAAGTAGCTACTGAGCTACTCTCCTCACGAGGTAGATAGAGGTGAAATAAATGCCTCTCTGCTGCCGGTGCTATCCAAAAGGGCTGTTTTGGCATGGCACAGCCCTGCACAAGCCCCGACTGGAAGGACATCAGCACATGACAACACTACTTTTCACCACGGGACTAATTACCTCCAGAGTTTAACGTGGGAAGCCTAAATCAATACAATTTTAGCGCGGCGTGGGGCAAGCCAATGGATCAGCACAGCTGACCCGTGTCCTCGCTGGGCGAGGGGCGGGCAGAAAAAGGGTAAGGGGCGCGGTGCCCAGGGCTTCCCTCGGACCCTCTGGCCCCTCCGCAGCCTGTGGGGGAAAGGAGCCGGCTGTCCCCCGCCCCCCCCCCCAATGTGCCGAGGCCTGAGATCCCGAAAAATTTATCCGGATGGGACGCAGAGGAATTGGGGAGAGCCCGGTCCCCAAAACTCGTACCAGACCTGGTACAAACCTCGGTCCCCCCCCGACTGGCCGGCAATAGGTTAGCTATAGGCGGCCCCGGGATTCTGAGAAAAAAATGGACTGTGAGCTCTACTCCGTCCTTCTGCGACTCCCACCCCTGCTGCTGGGCACGAACAAAACGTTTCGCCGCGACTGTCAAATGCCCGTCGTTCGCATGCAGCTGCCTGTGGAAATCGCTGTTGGAGCTAAGCAGCCCCCTCCGAAGGACCCCGCAACCCTTTTTATAAAAAGGGGAAAAGGGGAACGAAGGAAGGTGGACTTGGCTTCAGAAGCAGTGGTTTTGCAGCACAACAAGGGGAAAAGAAAAAAAAAAAAAAAAAACTTTATGGCTTTCCTGGGACTTCAGGATTTTGCGTTTCTATTTTTACAAGAATGGGCTGATTTGTCTTAGGCTATTACTGTCTATTACTGCTGGAAGTCCCGGGGAAAGGTGGGAAGCAGAGAATTCTGGCAATCTGCCTAAAGAGAAATCAATGAAACAAATTAATCCTTCGCAGGCTGCAATGACACAGTAATCCATCATTCAGAGCTGCTTTTATACACCAAATCAGAGAGCAGAGGAAAGAGCCCTGGGGGACATCACAGACAACAACTTACAGCAACACTGGGAAAATACTAAGGAATCAGTTTATTTAAAGAGGATAGATTTCAGTTGATTGCCTATTTCGTTTTATAGAGATTTTTCTTCCATAGTGCTGTGAAGCTCTGGGCGGATGGCTCTATCTGCCGCGCGCTGGCTCCCCGGGTCTCCTCCGTGGGTTTTCAGTAGGACTGGGGGGAAAATGGGGGAAAGAAAAGGAATAAAAAATAGAAGGAGCCCTTTTGCCCGCGATGGGCAGGTGGCTGACACCGGCTCCTGGGGCCGGGAAGGGGGAGGCTGCTCGGAGCCCCGGGGGCTGCACAGCATCGGGCCCCGCAGCCGGGGTCGGATCCCGACCCCCCGTTTTCAGCCCAGAGTAGGGGCAGGGTGGCGAGATTAAAAGTCCCCCGGTGCCCAAAGGGACAGAGGGACGGGGCCGGCGCCTGACTTTCCCTCGGGATGTGGGGGGCCCAGAAGAGAGGTCTCCCGGTGCCGGCGGCGCAAGGCAGCCTCGGTGGCTCCCAGGAGCTCCCCGCAGAGCCGAGGGCCGACACGGGCAGGCGTCGGCCAGCAAGGCTCTGGAAATCCGCGCAAAAACGCAAGGAACAGCCCCAGGACGGACGGGCGGACGGACAGACAGACGAGGGAGGGGGCGGCTGGAGCGGGGACAGCCCGAGCTGCTGTCTGTCGGGGTGCTATTAGGAGGGTTTTATTTTCTCGCCCCCTGAAGGGCAAAGAGGTAATTTTGGTAGCCCGTTTTGCGTGTTGGTTTCACCACCCTGGACACTTGGGAGGCATGTTTTATTCCGGCTCTCCCTTACTTTGAAGAGATGGATAATGTAAGGACCTGGTGGTGCTGCTGGGGTCAGGAGAAGTATGCTAATTGGGGAGCCTAATTGCTTCAAGCAGTCATGCCTCTAAACATGGAGAGCGCCGTTGATGGAGTCAGTCTGTTCCTAATAAAATGAAGAAGCACTGAATTAAATTCCCAAGAAAGGGACTATAAAAGTTTCCACAGTGTAACTAAATGACTTCACCTATACTATTACCCCTCGGATGACATCTTGAAAGAAGGCAGACTCAATACAGCCTCCATATTCATAAATTGGCTGCGCTTAGGCCAGTAAATCTGGATTGATTTAAAAAGGCTTTTTCATCCTCCCAATCAAATGAAGTCATTGTTAATTAGATGTTTTCTGTTAACAATGTCGCTGTTCCCTGTGTTACCTGCTCACACGTTTAGTGAACTTCTTGCAACATCTGGACCAGCAGAGCTTGGGTGTCGGGATTGGGTTTTTTTGGGTGGTTTGGGTGGTGGGTTTTTTTTCGGTGTCAGGTTGAAAGGTGGTTTCCTTCCTCGTTTCGGGGCTGCATCTTTTCATCCAGCTGCTGGCGGGATAAATGCCGCCTCTGGATGCTGTTGGAGATCGCAGATGTTCCCATGGCACAGCCCCAGCCAGCCCAGGAGGGTTTCGGGGTGTTCATGGGCCCTCTTTCCCTGCTCGGGACACCTGCGGAGAGGGGCACAGCCCTGGGGACAACCAGGGGAGAAGGAAAAGAAGCCCAAACTTCCAGCCGGAGCCGGGATAATAATAATAATAATAATAATAATAATAATAATAATAATAATAATAATAATAATAATAATAATTTTTAAAAAAAGGAAACCCGCAGCCCTAACGCAATGAGGAGCAAGGAGAGATGCCGGTGCAGGTCTCTCAGGGTTTAGTGCCTTCGCCGGACGCGTATCTTCTCCTGCCCCTCCGCCCCGAGGCACGGCGGCGCTGCCCTTCTCCAACCTCACCCCCGGCGGCGGAGCGGAGCCGGGGGCTGCGCTCCCGTCCCGGGGCCCACGTGTGGGGAGCGGGACACGGGGCCGCGCCCGTGGCCCCCTGCCCTAACAAGGGGCGTCGGGGGCGCGCCGAGACCCAGGGGCCCCGCGGGGACGCGCGGGGGAGCGCGGGGGCGCGCTCGGTGCGGCGCGGCTGAGCCCTCGCTTCCCCGGGCTGGCTGTAGGGAAGCAGGGGCGTCCTGCTTAATTAGGCGGAGCAGGTGTTTTGCCAAGTGCTTTGTACCTAAACTGGTGACCTCTTCAGAATTCCCCCGCAATCCTTTGTGCCGGGTAAGCCCGTCTTCATCCTACTTAGAATGATTCGGTCGTGTGCTTCGTGTGTCTTTCTCCCGGAATTGGCTCCAAATAAACGGATCAGGAATGTAAAATTATCCCCCCAAGACATACGACGAGGAATTGTCAAGGAGACTTTGGTCCACTATCCATGTCTATTATGCCAGTCACTCATAATGATCCCTTGTGGTGTGTCATACGTCATCATGACACTGATCCATGAAACAGTTTAATGCTATTCGGGGATGCTCCGGCATAGCGCAGCCTCCACCTTTGCAACTCACTGCAGATGAACCCCCTGCCTTCCTCTCCGAAGGAGCTCCGCATACCCTAAATCAAAAGCAACCATCCCGGGCACTTTGTGGCCAAGCGCACGCCGCTCGAGGTTGCTATCTGTTTCCCTGGGCCAGGTGGGAGGCTACTTCGTCTTCCCCCCTCCTCCTTTTTGCCTCGCACCCCACACCCCAGCAGCCATCCTCACCCACTTTTTGCTTTTGCCCCCGCCGCTCCTCTCGGTGTGTTACCCCCTGCGTTTAGACGTTCCCGCACTCCCGAAATTAAACGGGGAAAGATGCGCTTCCACAACCGAGCTATCTATATCGCGCGTGGGCGAGAGGCAGCGTCTCCACGCTGTGTACACACAAACCCGCGTGTGCCGGCTGCGGATGGGGGGCACACACGGGGGGCTGCGTGGCACGACCCCACTCCCACGCGGTCCCACGGAGCAGACAGCACCGAGCCCGTCTGCTCACGGCCGTTTCCAGCCCGCGGCCACCAGCCCTGCCTGAGCGCCCTCCCCACGCCCCCAGGACATACGAGGGGCGATGGGGGCACGGCCGGGGGGTGCCGAGCTGCCAGCGGCCCCCCCAGGGAGGTCAGACGGGGGCTGCAGCTCCGACGGTCACCTCGCTCCGACGGCAGCGGGGCTGCTCAGGAGCTCGGGGGATGCTCCGGTCCCGCGGGGCAGGATGCTCCGGGGGACACCCCGCCGACCCCTGGCCCGACAGCGAGGCTCCGACGGCTTGGCCCGACTCGGCCCAGCTCGGCCCGGCTCGGCCCGGCTCGGCCCGGCTGTGCGGGTTAGGCTCGGGGCAGCCGGACCCAGTGCAGCTGCTCCGCTCCGTCTGCGGGAGGGCTGCGGGAGGGAGGCAGACAATAGCGGCAGCTGAAACACCTGCTATCTATCACGGCAATAAAATATGTACAGTAATGTGGAGTAATTGCTCTTTCCGCTTCCAGAGGGAGCTCAAAGCTGGAAAATCAAGGTTAGAGTCTTCCAAACTGTAAACAATTTCCACAGGGCACATCCAAAGCATACGCAGATAGACAGGGAGACAGACAGAGAGAGTTCCCGGTTTGTCTCAGAAGGGACTTTAAGATTCATTTAACACTGTGCGAAGAGGGATAAAGAGTCTGTCAACGTGTATTAATCTGTTTAGCTGCAGCACGGGGCTGGGAAACTTTTACCTGTGCGCAGCGCAGGCAGGAAAGCCGGCAAAAAAGCGAGCGGGAGGTAAAAGGTGAGCGGGGATCCGAGCTGATTTACAGCCGGATTAGTGCCGCAGTAATTAATTCACCGCAGACCACAGGGCTGTGCAGACAGGATACATATATGTATATACATAAATATATGCGTGTGTGCACACATTCTGCCTGGAAATAGCGGCGAAGTTATGTGGCATCCAGGCAGGGACCTCACGCCGGTGCGCACACCTGCGGCCGCATGTGAGCGCTCGTGTAAACGCGTGTAAACGCCGTGGGCGTGCGGAGCGAGTCTCTCACCGTGCACCTGAGCGTGCGCCCACGTCCCCGGGTGTTTTTCCTCCGTGTCTTTGCCGTGCAAGCGTGCACCCGTCCCACAGGTTTTATTGAACGCACACGGTCCCGCTCGGCTGTTCGCAGTTCAATATCGGCCGGCACTGAAAATTTAATGCTGACTCGGAAATGGCAAACTCTAATTAAAACCCCCTCGAGGACGGACCCCTCGAAGAGCGGCTGGGACGGCGGTTTTGGGGAGACCCGTCGCTTCCCCGCTGCTCCGCAGAGGACGGGAGCGGGGAAATCACCGCTGCGCCGGGCTCGGCCAGCGATCCAGAGGCCAAAACCTCTCCCCATCCTCCTGCTGCCCGGGTCGTGCCCACCCGGTGCTGCCCGCTCACCTGCGCAGCCCGGGCCACCCCTGCCTCCTGCCCTGCCCGGGGGCTGCTCCCCGCTCCCCACCGCACCCGCAGTGTGCGGGGGGGGCCGCTCCCCGCCGCCTGCCCCCGGCCCCCGCCGCCCTCCCCGCCGCCGGTGCCGCATCCTGCGTATAAATCACCGAGAACGAGCTGCAGGTTCGTTTCCTTCGGGGAAAAATAAACAAGTAAAAATAAATAAATGAACCCGGCTTTATTGCTCTTTTAGCAGAGGGATGGCGTGTCTCCGCTTATAAAAGGCGCGGGGGGGGGAGAAGACAGTACGTTAAGCGTCCCCGCCGTCTCCCTGACAAGTCATTACACCTTTATCCACCACCAATTAACCACACCTCGGGGGGTTGCTCCTCGCGGCGAAGCCCAGCCTGAAACCGAGGGGTCCCCCCGCATCCCGACAAGGGCAGGGGAAGGGGCTGGCCCCGGCTGCGCGCAGGCGGGCGGAGAGGATCCGCACTCGCGCAGAGGTGCGGACAGAGGCGGGGGCACCGGGGGACAGCTTCGGCCCAGGGAGGCTCCTCTGACCCTGCGGGGCTCCTTCTCGGGCAGGCAAAACTTTTTCTTTTTTTTTTTTTTTTTTCTCTTTCCCCCCCTAACCCCCCCTCCCAGCCCCTGCCAAACTACGCACCCCGCGCTGGAGCCCTGACCCGCAACACGGTCCAGCAAACAGCCCTGTTTATCACCTCTCAGTGCCAGTTTTATGCGCTGTAATGCGACATAGGCAGCAGTGAATAAGCGCTGAGAGCTCCGGGTACACGCGAATGAGCACGGTGAAATGCCACCTTCCTTACCTGTCCCTTTTCCTAGCCACCTCGAACAAAAGGCATCCAGGACGCTTTTTGTGACACTGAATTAATTCCAAATATTTGGTACACAAACTTAGCAAGCCTAAAGGAGATTAATTTTCCACAGTAATCCAATTAAAAGATTTCTAAAGTAATCTTTTTTGAAAAAAAAATAGTGCAGGGCTAAAGAGGAAAATCGTTTTTATGACAGTGATTTATTGCGCCAGTTTGGTCTACAGAAAGAGGCTTTCCTCACTTTGAGATGACCACTCTTCTCCCCCCACGCCCCCACCACCCCGAGGGCGCAAATATACCCTAGTATACAAGTGACTCCGTCTGTTTATTGTATTTTATTTTTATTTTCTGGAGAACCCGTCGTCCGGGACCGAATCCCGCCCTTAGCGCAACAAGGAAGGGAGTTTGGTCGCTCACAAGTACCCTAGACTTTTTAAAGTGCTAATAGATTTATGGTCTCTTTTCCGACGCCCATCCAGAGTAATTAGCACATATGTTCTAAATAGATGATAGTTTTGTGAGCAATAAAGCAATTACCCATCGCTGGAGCTGACAGTTCCTCCAACTAAACTCCAACCAGCAGCTAATTGGAAAAGTCATTTCAGCTCCATTGTCTGCAATTAGTCCTGCTAAACTATTACACCCAAACTACCTGGTTTGAGGTTTATTTATTCATTTCTATTTGCATTTACAGACGTTTACCAAGTCACGCTGAACTTTTCCAGGCGACGGAGCTGGCTTTTTCGAGAGAGCCAGGCTCCCATCTCCGCAGTGCTGGAGGGCTCAGTGTCTGCCCACCGTGCTGAGATGGTTTGATTAAGAAATTAAAAAAAAAAAAAAAAGTGTATTTTTCTCGGTCAGGGTGCCCCCTTCCCCTCCCCCCCCGGTGGCACCGGGAGCTGCGGTGCCTTTTGGTGGCAGCGGAGGACGGCGGGCGGACTGCGGTCGGGGGAGCACTTTTCCGCCACCCCCCGAAACCCCTGGACCCCCTCCCCACTTTAAAGAGATGTGTGGGGGGGAATTAAAGGCGGTCCGGGCTCAGGACTTGTGCACAGTGAGTGGAAAAAATGTGTTAAACATCGGTTTGACGCCCCACCGGAGCTTCAAAATATATATCGGCTGGATTTCTTCTACTTAATTTAATCTTTATTGGACTGGGCTTCTTCTCGCCATCTATTCAGCCGAAGTCCCAGCAAAACGCATCACAGGAGAGAAGGGGGGGAAAGGCGGGGGCAGGACTGCTTAGCCCTTCGTTTGAACCGCGGACTTTAGCAGGTATTTAGCGGGGAGGCACTCCAAGGAGTTTGAAGTAGGTTTCTTAAGTCAAGACTTCTGCCCATGGCTTGAGCTGGTCCTGGAGTGGGGAAGATTTGTGTGTTGGGATGGGAACTTGTAGCCCTGGCAACAAAGTAGTCACTTGAAGGAATTTACAGCCAAAGCATCCCGGACCCAGAGAGAAACGCCAATTTCTGAGCGGCTAGGAGGGAAGAGATAGTGCCCTGGCGTGAGCCTCTGGAACAAAGCTTTTTTTATCTGCTAGCGGCCCCCACTTTCGCCCGCCTCCCCTTTTTATTTAAAAGCCATTTTCCCTGCACCCTAATCCCCAAAAAAACAACAGCCCGCCTCGGCACGGTGACCGCTGCCTGCGACCGAAAGCCGCGGGCACCTCCCGCGCACCGCCGGGCTCGGGCCATCAGCACACCCGTGTTAATTGCCCCCCTCTGGGGCTGCAGCTCCCTGCGCGGCCGGGGCCACGACCACCCCTCCCGTACCCTCTCTCCATCCCCCCAAAACAGCGTAAGACACGCTCTTCCGACGGCTCTGGCTGGGCGAAACCCAAAGCCGGGAGGCTCTGCGGGCCAGGGGGGAGCAGCGGCCCTGCGGGCAGCGCCGTTCCCAGATAGGGGTCGAGGGGCAGCTGCACGGACCCCCCCGGGCCGGGCAGGGGGTCCTGCCCCGTGGGGAGCGCGGCTGCGGGCTGGGCGAGCCTCTACGGGTGCGCAGGGGACCGCAGCGCCAGCCGGGCGGCCCCGGGGCAAGAGCGTTTTCGTTGCTCTCAGGGCTTCCCCCCCAACCACACACACACATTCACACACACACACACCTCTCTCTTTTTTTTTTTTCCCCCTTTTTTCCATTACGAGCGATTAGATGGTGTCTATTCAAAGTTGCTGATCCAGAGAGAAAATAGGAGTAGATAAAAGGAGATTTCAAGTGACCTCCTCGTCCCTTTCACACCAACCTGAGCCCTAGAATAGCCAAGGATCAACTCGGACAAAAGCCCTTTCCTTTTCCCTTTCAGCTTCAGAAGATTCAGTGCAAGGGGTTAACAATAAAACATATAACTCTAGCCCCGTTTGGTAGGATCAGGCAATTTTGTATACCTTATTAACGACACCGTTGGATATGCCCGGGCTTCACCCCTAGAAACGTGTGAATAAAAAAAGCCTGCGGATGGTAAAATACATAGCAGTCATTTACAGCTTTTGTGTTGGGATGGAGCGATTTGTTGTGTTTATTCTGTTTAGCCCAAACTTTATCTAAAGCGCATCCTCGTCCTCCCCACGCAGACGGAATGCGCTGTAATAAACATATCTCCCTCCTGACAGTTTAAGTGAAAATGCTAAGGTTTATTACTTAGATCAACTTCTGATGAGGTAAATATGATTATATCCTTACTGCTGGTACCAGCAACACCACTGCATTTTCCCCAGCAAAACACTTTTGCACCATTTTATCTCGGATGCAGGAGAGAAAGTGACAGTAAATGCTTAGACGTGTTCGAGCCGGTCTTTGGTCTGCGGAAAGTCCAGCTCGGATCTACTTCTGATGGACTAATCCCTGCAGTAAAAGAAATGGGATATCTGACAGGTAACTATTAAGGAAATGATTATATAGTGCAGCCGATTGTATTGTCAGGACAATCTAACAACTTTCAAACTCGTTTCCAAACGTCAGCTCTTCCTCAAAAGCCCTAGCCCAGTTCGGAATAATAAATAACACCAAATTCATCCCTAACAGAAGTCGAGGATTTAAGACACGGTCAGACGTGTTTCAATGCAAAGCCTCGCGTTAATGGCTTTTGTACACTTTTGTTTCTTTTGGCTTCAGCGCTTAGATCACCGCAGCTTTATTTGTGCCGAAAGTAAATATTTGGTCCTGGATTCACCAGTGTGTTGAAAATGATTCCCAGATTTGCCTTATATAGGAAGGTTTGATTTGCATCAAGAGGTCATCAATTTCTTTTCCTGGAGTCTGCTTGGGAATTGCTATGCTCCTTTATGCTGTCAGACAAGTGGCCTTCGGTTTGGGTGCTTTCTCTCCCCTCCCCACGCAGACGTCTTTTTTTACTTTCAGGAACACATATCTTTTTTTTTTTTTTCCTTTCTTTAGGAAAAAAAAAAAAAAGAAAGGGAAAAAAAATGAAAGAAAGCGAAAAGGAAAGAAAAAGAAAAGGGAAAAGGCAGACTTTCGGATGCTCAGGCTTCTCTGTTTGGATGGATGGCGAGCGCAAAGTTGTGATTCAGCGCTCTGCTTTCGGGTTGGCACCGCAGCCCGGTACTTCTGAGCGCTAACAAATGACAAACCCCGGCTCGGCGCGGCCCCGCTGCCGGGGAGGCTGCGGGGACGGCAGATTGCCTTCCCGAGGGGGTGGCGGGCGGGGGGGTCCGCTGTCACGCCGCTTTTTGCCAATCCCGTCTAAAATAATTCACGGGAGCACAGGCGGGGAGGCGGCGGCGGGGGGCGGGGGGCTGCGCGGGGTTGCGCACCCGCGGAGGGTCACGGGCAGGGGGGCAGAGCCCCCCAGCACCGCCACCACCTCCCGTAACCCCCCCCCCCCGGGGCCCTCGTCCACGGGAAGGTCGCGCCGGAGGCAGCGTGGGGAGCCCACTCCCACGAGTGATCTAACAGAAGATTCTTAGGCGAGGGGGGGGAGCGGCTGGGGAGGGGGTTGCGGGCGTGGGGCAGCGCTGGGGGGGTGGGAGCAGGATAAGGAGGAGACCCCCCCCCTTGGGCGAGGTGTGGGTCTGGCGACAGGTTGTGGGGATGACCCCGGAGGGCCGTGGTGATGGCAGAGGGGACGCATGCAGGGGAGCGGGGGGTGCCCCCGGGGGGTGCCCACCCAGCGGCAGGCCGGGGGGTCCGGCCACACAAAGACCCCGGCGGCCCTCGAGGGTGGGGCGAGGGGATGGAGGGCGGCAGGCTGAGGGCAGGTGCCCCAGAGAGCAGCCCTAAATTCCGGGAGGAGCCAGCCCTGGTTCCCCCGGGGGGTTCACGCACAGACACACGGACAGACACAAGGACGGGGGATACAGTCCCCGGCGGAGACCCCTTCCCAAATCGGGGACCGATCGCTTCTCCCCCTCTGAAACACCACCTCGGGTGCTTGCATCCCCTGCTGCACCGCTGACACAACTCGGTTGTCCTTCAGGGCTGGCCAGGGAATGGGAGACGGAATGGGAAAAGGGGGGGGGGAATGTAAAAATTTAAAGCAAAAAATAAGGGAAAGAAGAGAAAGGCCTGGGAAGGAAGGCCCCAGCGCTGGTGATGGGAGATGAGGCCTGGCTTGGGCAATGCTGGCTGGCGAGGCCTGGCCGAGGATTCTGCGGGGGCAGCTGAGCCGTGCCGAGCCGTACCAGGGCCCCCTTCCCAATTTGGGAGCTCCATCTCTTCTCACAGTGCCCGCGGCCCGGCCAGGAGCAGGGCAAAAGGAGCCCCCAGCGTCCCTCTTGTCCCTGCTACATCCCACCCTGTCCCCTGGCGGAGCAGGAGACGTGAAAATGCTGGAAGTTGGGGAGACAGAGAGGGAAATTTTTACACGTCAGAACCGCTCGCCGGGTCCTGTGACAGCAGCCTATATATTTATTGTCCCCCATCTCCTCCGCTCCCTGCGTGTGCATACATGCACACACACACATGTGAGTCCGCGCGTGTGGTGTGTGTGAGGGTGTTTTTGTACACGTAGGGCTCGGCAGATGAGGCCGGCGTTTAACATTTGGTTTTTGGAAAACCCGGGGAGCAAATCTCAGCTCCCTGCTCGCCCGCCGCGCTCTGCCGTGCCGCTCAGAGAACTGCCCTACCTGCAACTGGCTTTCACATTACGCCCCCCACGCCTGCCCCCCCGCCAGAAATAAGGTTTAGAAGTTGTCACCGCTCATCTCCAGAATGAACTTTTCCTTCCCGCAGGGGACGAGGGGACGAGAGAGAGGGGCTGGCGCGGCCCCGGGTTGGGTTACACCAAGGGGAAAGAGGGAGATACAGAAAGGGAAGGAAAGGGGGAAAAAAATAATAATAGAAGACAAAAATAAATACACACATCGAACCCTAAATCCTTTCAAAGCTCAGATCCCCCAGCCTGAGGAAAGCGGAGTGCGGGGCGACGGAGGGGAATTAAGGGCTGAGCCCCTCAGAGATGCTCGGCGTGCTCTCCTCTGCCCATCCCGGACCCGCAGAGGTTAGAGAGCGATCACAGCTCATTTCCCTATTACACGCGAGCTGTGGCCGTTTCTGCGCGCCCCTGCAATTCGCCGGGGAGAGGAGAGGAGAGGAGAGAGAGAAGGGCAGAGGAGATGCCTCCCGCCGGCTGCGCTTCGCTCGCACCCGGGACACGGCCGTGGGCACGGGGACGGGGCGCCGCGGCGGGGCTTCTCCCCACGACCCCCACGAACTTCCCCGGCCCTCCCAGCACCGGCTGGCTGTGGCGATGATGCTGTCGCCTTTTCCATGGGCAAGGCAGCGAAGGGTCCGCGGCGAGGCGAGGGGAGCCCGCACCTCCCCGCCGCGCTCCCCCTTCCCGCAGCAGCGCGACTCGGGTGGGTTTGAGCTGTGCCCCCCCCCGCCGCCCGCTCCTGCTCGTCTCGTCTCGGAGGCATCTGATTGCTGCCCCTTTAATCTGTTGACACTATCACGCAGATAAACAGGCTGCCATCGATCTTTTCATTAGGTGATCGCATAACAAACAGAGCAGGTGAAAAAGGAGAGCGCGCTGGGATGCTCGCAACTTGTGCTCGGGGGCTGCGAGGGGTGGCCGCCCGCCCGCCGCCCGTGCCCCCGCCACCCGCGTGGGGCCGCCCGGAGAAACACGCGTGTCAGAGGGGCCGGGGGTGGGGGGGGGGAGTGTGCAAATACCCACACACGGGGGGGGTCGGGGGTTTGGGGAGGGGGTCTGGGCTCATGGTCAAAGCAGCGGTGTCGGCGCCCCCGGAGAGGGAACGAGGGGCTGAGGCCGGGCCGGGGGCGTCCCGGGGCGGGGGCAGGGTGTCCCCGCCAGGCGCTGCGCCCCCGCCGCCCCCCGAAAGCCCGAGGACGAGGAGCGAGACTTGCCTGGGGTGGCCGGGCCGGGAGCGGGGCCGGCGGTGCGGGAGGAGCCGGGCTCCGGCGGCGGGGTCCGTCCAGCTCCGCTCAGGCTTTCTCCCTCTGCCTGTGTCTGTGTCTGTGTCTCTGTCTCTCTCTCTCTCTCTCCCTCTCTCTCCGTGCCTTGCTCTGCCTCTTTTACTCCCTGTCTCTTCACAGTCTGGGGAGTAAAATCTGGATGATATACATACCGAGCTTGCTTTTTTTGTCTGATTTAATCTTATTCGTTTCACCTTTTCAATGACCAAGAGACAGGACCGAGAGTTTATTTAGAAAGAGGGAGAGAGAGGAAAGGAGCCTACTGTTGCATAGTCAATAACATCCTTTTTATCAATGCAATATACAATAGAGACGGCTTGGCCAAGGGACTCATTGAAAATCTCTTCATTATTTCGGGACAAAATCAAGCGTTTATTCTGATCTCAGAAATGATGAAGGATTCTCCTTTCCAGCCGACTCCCAGCCTCGGATTTCAGAGCTGACAGGGAAAAAAAAAAAAAAAAAAAAAAAAAGTGATCACGATACATCAAAGTTGAGTGTGTGTGTATGTGTTTTGTTTTATTTTTTTTTAATGAAAGCAACATCTCTTATAAATAAATTAATAATAATAATAATGGCAATAAAACTTCTGTCATATATTTCATCCCTCTTCCCCCTGTAGGCTTTTCCCCGGGCTTACAATCTTACAATCTGATTGTAAACTTTTATGGGAGCTAAGAGGAGGGTAGCCTTTTCTTTCTCTCTTTTTCCTTTTTTTTTTTTTTTTTTTTTTTTTACACTTTGTTTCTTCTTTGTCAGACACAGTCTTTCGACCCAGAGCGAATTTCAGACCTCTCGCAGAAGGGGGAGGTTTCGGGGAAGGAAGGCTTGCGAGGAAGGAGTCTAGCGGAGGTGGACGCTTAGAAAGAAGGGGTTTCTCCCTCTCCTCGGCGCGGCCGCTATATATTTAAAAAATATATATATTATTATTTTCCTATTATCTCCCCAATTTATGGAAAAATAAAAATAAAAATAAAACAAAATAAAACAAGGAGAAGAAAGCGAGGGAAGCGGGGCGGCGGGGGGCGGGGGGCAGAGATGGGGGTCGCACAACCTCCCCCGCGGGAAGGTCGGGGGGACCCGGCGGGAAGCGGGGGGCTCGGAGCGGGGCGGGGGCTGTGCCCGGCGGGCCCCCGGTGGTCTCCTGTCCGCTAGATGGCAGCCGGCGCCAGCGATTCTTGCTCCGCGCCGCCGCCGCCGCCGCCGCCGGGGCCGGGCCGGGCCGGGCCGAGCCGAGCCGAGCCGCGCCGGGCGCTGCGGGGCGCGGAGCGCGGCCGCCCCCAGCATCCCCCTCCCCACCTGGTATCCCCCTCCCCTATATTCCCACCGCCCTCCTCCGAGTACCCCCCCCGCCTCCGCCGCACCGCGCCGGCCCCTCCGCGCCCAGCCGCGCAGCGCCGCGGCCGCCGGCACCGAGGTTTGCTCCGCGCGGGAGGCGCGGACAGAAGTTAGTTGGGGAGGGAGGGGGCGCAGGGGGGGGGCGGCTGGATGGTGGGGAGGGGGGGCGCCTGGGAAGGGAGGGGTTCGGGCAGCTTCCCTCCCCCACAGCACCCCTGTCGCCCCTCGAAAAACAGCGCGAGGAGAGAGGGGCACAGATTTAGCAACCCGACCCACCCCCCCACCCCCCTCCAAAAAAAAAAAAAAAAAGAAAGGGGGGAGCGCGGTAGGGGCTGGGCGGGAAGGGCCGGCCGCGAAAATAGCCCGAAGTGGGGTCGGAGCGCGCACAGATGTAAATATGTGCGTGAACGTGCGTGTGCAAGTGTACACACGCGGGCACATGCACTGCTTCTTGCACAAGGCGTGCTTGCCTTTCCATCATTAAAATCCCTCGCGTGTTTTTTTTTATTATTATTTTTTTTCAATTGGAAACAGATACAGAAATCCCAATTTAAAACGTTGAGAAAAAAAAAGAAAAAAAAAAAAAAAAGGAAAAAAAAAAAACTTTTCACGGGGTGCCCAAATCGTTCCCTTTTAATTCCCCTTTCCGCCTATCGCAATGCATCCTCCTCTTTTGATGTGTGTGCTGGGGTGTGTGTGTGAGAGAGAGAGAGAGAGAGAGCGAGGGAGACCGTAGACGACCCATACTAATCAGGTCTCAAAGTAAATAGCAGCGCAGGGCGATCTCAATGTAAATTGTGCTTGTCAGAAGAATCCCCTCTCTCTCTCCCTCCCTCCCTCTCCCTCCCTCACTCCCCCCTCTCTCCTCCCCTCCCTTCCCCATCCCAGTCAGTAGGTAGCAGAGAATTAAAAAAAAAAAAAAAAAAAAGGAGGAAAAAAAAAAAAAAAGACCTGGGGGGGGGGGGGTAACCAATGGAGTGAAGGAGGCTTGGCTAACCTTAGCCTCCCATTTTCTCTCCCCCCAATTCAGGGCTCTGACCAGTCAGTCGCCTTTGATTATCAGTTGCCAGCAGCCCTTCTCTTGGCTCCTTGACATGAGCTCCATATAAGGCAGCGATCTCCATAGAAACGTGTCAGTTTCAATAGTAGTGTCAAAGTTCACTATATACAGACATTCGCGCAGATCCCCCTTTCGGAAACATTGCTCTGCTAGGCTTCCCGTTTAAACGCATTCATTTTTTGGGTCTCTCTCTCTCTCTCTCTCTCTCTCTCTCTCTCTCGCTCCCTCTCTCTCCCCCTCTCTCTCTCTCTCTCTCTCCCCTTTCTTGCATATTCTATTAGTTGTTTTTTTTTTTTTTTCTCCCCTTCATCTCCCTCTTCTCCTTCCTTTTCTTCTTTTTTCCACCCTTCCTCCTTGTGTCTTTCGCTTCATTCCTGCAGGAGAAGAGAAGAAGAGAGAGGTGAAACTAAAAAAAAAAAAAAATCGGAAAGAAAGAAAAAAGGGGAAAAAGCAGAGAGAGAGAGACGGGGGGGGGGGAAGCTCGGAGAGAGAGAGAGAGAACGCGTTCACATCTTAATACCGTTATTATTTTGACCGTTCTTGCCTATTTTTTTATTTTGGGGGAGGGCTCTGCTTCTGGCTGATGAGTTTTTACCCGAAATACTTTTTTTAGGCAAACAAACAAAAAAAAAAAGAACCTTTTGGGGGCGATTTCCACCGATCTTTTTTTTTTTTTTTTTTTTTTCTCCTTCCCTGCAACCAGCATCGTGTGTTCTCACAGGAGAAGAAGAAGAAGAAGGAAGGGGCAAGAAAGAGGAAAAGAAGAGGATTTATTTATTCGACCTACTTTGGATCTCTCTTTTTCCTGCGTGTGTCATTATTATTCCCATTCTCTATTTTTACACTTCGCCGTGAATTCGTCTCCTCTGCGAATTTAGTCACATCCGATTTTTTTTTTGTATTTTTTTTTTTTAAAAAAAAAAAAAAAAAAGAAGAAGAAGAAGAAGAAGAAGCGAGCGAGCTCCAGAGACACAGAGAGCGAGAGAGAGCGAGCTCGAGAGAAAGAGCAGCGACCGGCAACCTCCTCCTCCTCCTCCTCCTCCTCCTCCGCCGCCGACACGGGATCAAACTGCCTCAGCTCCCCGCCCGCCTCCGCCGCGCTCCCCGGCTCCGCCGCCCTGAATGGCTGACGGCGCCCTGCCCTGGACCTGGCCCCCGGACACCTCCATGCCCTGATCGCCGGAGGCCGGATCCTTCCTCCGCCTCCACCTCCCTCCTCCCCGGCCCGGCGGCGCCCCGAGAGCCCGCACCGGCAGCGGCAGCGGCGGTGGGAGCAGCCTCCGCGGGCCCCGGCGGCGGCGAGCGGCGAGCGGCGACCTCCTCCTCTTCCTTCTCCTCCTCCTCCTCCTCCTCCTCCTCCTCCTCCACCTCCTCCTCCTCCTCCTCCTCCACCTCCTCCTCCTCCTCCTCCTCCTCCTCCTCGGCGGCGCTCCGGCTTCCTCTATGCCTGCACATCCTCCGCGCTCGTAGCGCCCGGACCGCGTGTGCCTGTGCCCGTGCGTGTGTGCGTGTGCGCGAGTGGGGAGCCGTGTGCCGGGCGTGTGCGCGCGTGTCTGCCTGCGTGTGCGTGTCCGGCGTGTTACTCTCCTGAATGCCTCTCCCGACAGCCTTGTTTGCCGTTTCTGATTTTGCAACTTGAAGTGGCGGAGGGGGGGGGGGAGGGAGAGGAGAAGAGGCGAGGGAGAGAGAGAGGGGGAAGCAGAGAGACGGGGGCAGTTTGAGAGGGGGGGGGCAGCGCAGGGAGGAAAAAAAAAAAAAAAAAAAGAAAAAAAAAAAAAGGAGAGGGGGGGAAAAAGAGAAAAGAGGGAGAGAGGATAAAAAATCCTCCGACGCCCCCCTCCCCCTCCCTTTTTTTTTTTCCTTAAAAGAAAAAAAAAAAAAAAACAGAGAGAGAGAGAGAGAGAAGAAGAAGAAGGAAAAATTAGCGAGGGCGCGAGGAGCGAGAGGAGGGGGTCTGGCGGCGGAAAATAAATAAAATAAAGAAAACGGCAGGAGCGGCTCCAGCCGGCGGCAGCAGCGGCGGCGGCAGCAGGGCAGCGGCAGCCGAGGCGGAGGCAGGCGGCAGGCACGGTCCCCTCGCTCCCCGCTCGCCCCCGGCCCCCGGCCGCCCGCCCCCCCCCCGCCCCCCGCCTCTCTCCCCGGCAGCCCGCAGCGAGCCGCGCCGCTCCCCAGCACTTTTTTGGGCCCGAGATATGGCAATGGTAGTTAGCAGCTGGCGAGATCCGCAGGAAGACGTGGCCGGGGGCACCCCGAGCGGCCCCAACCCCGCAGCGCAGCCGGCCCGGGAGCAGCCCCCCCAGCAGCAAGGGGGCTCGGCCGCCCCGCACACCCCGCAGACCCCCAGCCAGCCGGGACCCCCCTCCACGCCGGGCACGGCCGGGGACAAGGGCCCGGGCCAGCAGGGCTCGGGGCAGAGCCAGCAGCACATCGAGTGCGTGGTGTGCGGGGACAAGTCCAGCGGCAAGCACTACGGCCAGTTCACCTGCGAGGGCTGCAAAAGTTTCTTCAAGAGGAGCGTCCGCAGGAACTTAACTTACACATGCCGTGCCAACAGGAACTGTCCCATCGACCAGCACCACCGCAACCAGTGCCAGTACTGCCGCCTCAAGAAGTGCCTCAAAGTGGGCATGAGGCGGGAAGGTGAATATTTCTTCCCTACTATACTACCGCTCCCTCTCCCCCCGTGGCTGTCGTGCGAGTGTGTGCGAGTGTGAGCGAGCGTGTGGCGTGCGCACCCGGCCGCGCACACGCGTGCACACAGAGACGTGCATACACACGCGCGCAGAGTGTGTCTGTGTGTGTGTACGGATATATTTGCAGCTCTCCGTGGCGATCTAGGTCTCTCTATATTTACATGCACATGTCAATCTCTCCCTCTGCCTGCACTCCATCTGGCAGCTTTGCACCAGGTTTTGTTGTTATTGTGGATGGTGGTTGGTGGTGTTTTCTTTTGCTTTTTGGTTTGTGCCTCCTGCCCTCCTCCTGCTTCTCCCCACCCCCTTCCCCGGCACCGCCACGCTCTTCCCTTCCCCGCTCATTGTGCCGAGAATTTATTATTATGATCGCTCGCTAAATATTTATCGTTTAGCCGCTATCTCCGCGCGCGTGTGTCTGCCTCTCCGCGTGTCTGCGTGCGTGTGTGTGGATGTGGTTTTGTCTATTGTTGGCATGAGACCGGGGGGTGGGGGGAGATACATCTCTCTCTCTGTACGAGATGTGCTTCCATTCAGCTTCCTTTCCCCCCCACCTCCCGCCCCATCATTTCTTTTTAAACCCACAACACTTCTCGGTAGATCCATTCCCAGGCTCTTTTTTTTTTTTTTCTTTCTTTTTTTTTTTTTTTTCCTGAAAGAAAGATGAAAGACGTGTAAGTAGGAAAGAAAAGAGTAAAAGGAGGCGGGTGGGGGGACGAGGAGGGGAAAATGTGCTACTGTATCTCCGCTTCCCTGCGCTTCCCGATGCCCCAGAGTGTGCTTCTGTGCGAGATCTGGCCTTGTTTTCACTCCATGCGTTCAAAGGAAAGTTTGTGAGTGAACCGGGTTTCCGTACTTCTGTCATTTTTTTTAGCACGCTGCTCATTTTATTTCTTCGTCAAACTCCACCCTCTCCTTAAAGCCTGCATACAAATTGTGATTTATAACCTATTTACCGATCCTTCTCATTTTAGCAGAATTCCTAGCCTGCATCTGGCAGTGGGCTCCTCACCATTTCCAAGTGCTCTTTTATTTATATATTTGTTTGTTTGTTTCCCCCCCCTCTCCCTTCCAAGAGTTGCTGTGGTTTTCCTCGCTTTTAGGCTCGTTCCTCGCGTAGGAAGATTTCCTGCCCTTCTTTCTCCTCGAAATGTGTTTCTCGGTTTACAGTGAAAGTTTACCCTGTGACTATCGTTAAAGATGCCTGAGAGTCACACCAGCGAAACAAGTCGGTTTTGCGGACTGGGGATTACTCCTGCCTTAATTGGTTTTGAAATTGTTATTTTGTATACCACGAGAAAAGGAATGAAGGTGCTCCAGATCTGAAAGAGCTCGCAAATATGACGACTTCATTGGTAGCTTCAGGGGCTGTTGGTAGGCGTCTGGGAAAGGGGAAGGAGAAAAAAAAAAAAAAAAAAAAAAGGAGAAGGGGGTGAAAAAACGCATAGATTTGTGTTCACAGATAATTGATAAATAACTGCCAAGTTTAAAAGCAGATCCAAGAGGCAGAGGTGGGCTGGAGGGCAGGAGCAGGAAGGTCCGGCCCGGGAGACTTGGAGGGCTCGGTGGGGAATGGACGTGGCTCTGCTAAATGGGAATAAAAGAGAAAGTTGGGGAAATGTGCCACGCCAGAAAGATGAATTATCTACGTGCCAGCCCGTGTGCGTGTGTGCGTGAGTGAGTGTGTGCGTGTTCGTGTGAGCGTGAGCATGTGTGTGAGTGTGTGTGAGTGTGAGCAGAAATAAGCCTGAGTAGCTGCATCTTCTCCTTAAGTTACCTTTGTTTACATGGCATGCGGCTGAAAACGCTGGCACTGATGAAGTAAAACACACACACACTTAAAAAAAAAAAAAAAAAAAAAAAAAAAAAAACTTTGGTCAGCTTTCGGGACTCGAGGCATGCTTACGCTCTGTGTGGAGATGGTTAATGAATCCAGTGTTTTTGCAGTTGCAAGCTTGTGCATTCACTGTGCAACGCTGACTGCAGGCTTTTGCAGTGGCAACAGCGCACCAAAGATATTAATTACACCGTCCCCTTTTTTTTCCACGAATGTTTGGCTATTGTAAGTTCGGACCTTTTTGTTTTATTTTCCCCTTCCCTTGATAATATTTAATCTTTCTCTTCCTTTTAGCAGGGAGAACTTTGCTGGGCGGGGGAGGGGGGTCCTCTATGGAAAGCTTGTTCTGTGTAATAAAGTTAGCAGTGGGGAGCTGGGGGGCTGCGACCTGTTCCAGTTTTAAGGGTAATGATGTGGTATTTTTGAAGAATATGGACGCGTTTATTTTTATGATTTTTATTTAAAAAAAAAAAAAAAGCAACACAGCAGTTCACTTGTAAATCTCAATGCTACCAGGGCAATCGGCTGGGATCCACAACAGAGCTTGGCTATATTTTTAACAGCTGGCTGTGATTTTTAACCCCACTTTCTTACCACCCGGAGGATTCCTTTGATTTTATTTTTACGTGTGGGGCTGCCTTTTGTTGCGAGAGGGGAGGGGGGCACAGCGGCGGTGGGGGTTGGGGAGGGATGGGGGGGGTGGCGGATTTGTCTTGTTTGCCTTGGCTTTTTTCTTTTTTTCTTTTTTTTTTTTTCTCTATTTCTGTTTTAATCTGTGTTTATTTTCGTGAAGCCTGTCTGTATTGGGGGGCGGGGGGCGCTTGGCTGCCGCTGCTGCGCTGGGGGTGCCTGAGCCGGGGCTGGGGTCGCGGCCGGGGCCGGGGCCGGGGCCGTGCCGTGCCGTGCCGGGCGGGGGGGCGATGCAGGTCTGCCGCAGCTGCCCGGCTCCGCATGCCTCTGGCTGTGTGTGCCCGTGCGTGTGCCGGGGGGGAGAAGCCCGGCATTGTCTCCGGCTGTCTGGCAGCGCCGCCGGGGCGATGCCCGCGAGCCTCCTGGATGCACATTTCCTCTCCTTCTCTCCTTGTTTTTGTCAGCGGTTCAGCGAGGAAGGATGCCGCCCACCCAACCCAACCCCGGCCAGTACGCCCTGACCAACGGGGACCCCCTGAACGGGCACTGCTATCTCTCGGGATACATCTCCCTGCTGCTGCGGGCCGAGCCCTACCCCACCTCCCGCTACGGCAGCCAGTGCATGCAGCCCAACAACATCATGGGCATCGAGAACATCTGCGAGCTGGCCGCCCGCCTGCTCTTCAGCGCCGTCGAGTGGGCCCGCAACATCCCGTTCTTCCCCGACCTGCAAATCACCGACCAGGTGGCCCTGCTGCGGCTCACCTGGAGCGAGCTCTTCGTGCTGAACGCGGCGCAGTGCTCCATGCCCCTACACGTGGCCCCGCTGCTGGCCGCCGCCGGCCTCCACGCCTCCCCGATGTCCGCCGACCGCGTCGTCGCCTTCATGGACCACATCCGCATCTTCCAGGAGCAGGTGGAGAAGCTCAAGGCGCTGCACGTCGACTCGGCCGAGTACAGCTGCCTCAAAGCCATCGTCCTCTTCACCTCAGGTGAGCGCCGGGACAAGAGGTTTGGGGCGCGCCGAGGTTTGGGGCGGGGGGCGGCGGGACGGGGGCGATGCACGCGGGGGTCGCGGAGGGGAGCGCGGGGACACGGCCTCGGGACCCCGCCTCGCCCCCTCGCCACCCCCCGGCGGAGTCCCAAACGTCCCAAACACAGGCGGGCGTGCATCGGGCCGAGCGGAGACGGCGGGAGCGTGCGTGCGTGCGTGTTAACAATTTTTTCTGATGATAGATGGTTCAAATTAACCGGCAGGAAAGTGCATTAACATCGCCTTTGAAGTGCTCTGGTTGTAGCCTATAAGAATATAATACATCTTCTATTATTGTAACCTGCGAGAGAGAAATTTATAAACATCAAAGACGAACGATGCGGTGGAAATGTAGGCAGTGGAAGCGAGGCGAGATAAGAGGCCTCGCAACGTCATTTTTTAATTATTATTCTAATTATCGCCTCGATGGGGCTAATTGCCACTTTTTCTACTTGTTTGTTTTCTTTCCTTTTCCTTTTTCTTTTCTTTTTTTTTTCTTTCTTTCTACTCTCCCTTTCCAGTGTCTCTTTTCTGTCCGGTTTGTTGTTGTTTGGTTCGAGCCCTTTTATTATTATTACTTTCCTTTTTGCTGCCTGTTGTATTATTGTTATCCTTTCATTATTTTTTTTTCGCCCTGGTCTTCTCACTTAGTGATAACTAAATAGCCCTAATAAATCTGACTTAAAACTAGGCCGAAGCAAAATTAAAAGCGTTCCTGAACAAAGATGGCAAATCGTTCAAAGGCCTTGTTTAACAGTAAGCATTTTATAATCCATCAATATTTGTTGCCTTTCATGCATGAAAAATAGTATTTACATTGTATTAAAATGACTCCTAAATTTGCACAATATTGTAATGTAGCAAATGTAGTATTAATATCGATTTGAACATCAGATAATTTATTTAGACAGGAGTATCTAATTTGTATGCAGGGTGGTCGGAGACATGTACTGTGACTGCCCCCTTTTACTTCCAGTGCAAATGCAGTCTCTCGGCGTTGGAGGGAATATTTCTTTGCAGAGGATAAAGTGCAGATCTTAAAACAAATGGAAGATTTACTGAATAGCCAGCTCGACATTTTAATGCATTTTATCTTAATAAGTCTTCCTGATGGAAACATGTTTTTCAAAAGTGACAAAGAGACCTGGCAGCATTTATCAGGCTGATTTAACTCCGGAGCCTGCCTGCAGACTTACGCACTCTCCATCCCCATTCATTTCAGGGTGTTCATCAATAAGTAGGGTCGATTGGGGAGAACCCTTCTGTGATTCCCCCACCCCACCCCCTCCTCCCCAGACCCAACTTTGAGAAATTAGGAAAGCTCTGGCCCGTGCCTCAGTGCTTCCCGCCGCCAAAGGCGCTGGGAAGACGATTGCCCCAAATTAGGACAGTTTTTGAGGGGGAAAGGGGGATTTTTCGTATTTTTCTCTCTTCCCCTCTCCTTCTGTTCCCCCTCCCACCTCCTTCCTTTACCTTCCTCATATGATCGACCTTGGCTAGAAAGGCAGTTGGAGGCTTTAGATGAGCCCCTCATTTACATATATTAAAAACAAATGTAATAATTAAATGTTTACGAGGGGGGAAGCCTGTTCCCACAATGGAGCGGGGTGTGAATGGGGTTTAGAAAGGGAACAATAATATTATTTTGGAGCAGGATCGCATGGGGCATCTCAGAAAATGGAAATACAGCTGTCAGGAGTAATCTACCCCTTACCCCCATCCGCACATTTCCACTTTTCACTAAACTTGTTTTGATTGCTTAGCCAGAGGGGAATTCATGGGAAGCGTTTCTCAAAGTCATCCAACTTTTAAACAAACTTTGACTGATGGAAAAGACATTTTTAGGCATATTGTCCTAAGTCCTTTGCTAAGGACTTAGTATTTAAAGCTGGCATGGGTTTCTCCTGTTGTGGTTTTTACATTTGGGCTCCGGATAGTATATTTAATCCGTAAAATTCTGGACACCGTCCAACGACTGGGTCGTGACCCAAAACCTGCTCCCTTTCTTGACTCTCTCTCTCTTTCCTCCACCTTCTTCTTCTTTTCTCTCTATTTTTTTTTCTTTAGAGTTATTAATTCCTGCATCTACCTTTTCCTCATCATAAATAAACGTTTCCAGGAAGGGACCGAGCTAAATAACATAAATCCAATAAATCTATTTGCAGCGCAATAAGAACTTTGATTTCTAGTTAGATGCCAGCTGATTACATCTATATTTTCTGAACACTAAACTCTTCTGAAGGCGTAACATGAAATACATTCCCACTACTACAAAGAAGAAGGCTGGAGTGTGCTGAACAGTAATGGTTATTTATTTACATAATTTCTTTTCCATAGACTGCGGGAAGAAATATAGAGCTTTCCCGTATTGACACACTGCCATATGAAAAAGTGAGGCACACAGAATTTTCACATTAGCCCACTTTCTGAGATGGGATAATAATTCACCTTCGGTAAACATGTATTGCATTATTTCTTCCATGGATTGCGCTTCTCTGGACTCAATAATCTAATCGAGCTGTGCATCCCTTAATTATTATTATTTTTAATCCCGTTCTAGAGGGAGAATTAAGCCTTCCCACTGCCACCTTTAAGGATCCGAAATAAAATCTAAATAAACGCATATGCCACACTATTAAAAATAATTAAAGCTCAATAGATATTATCGGCACGAGAAAAATCAGACGTGCTTGGCGGCGTAATGCAAATCCCAAGGCGTATTTTTCTCCTTCTCCTGCCTGCCGCCCTCCTAGCCAGCAACTGCCCCATCTACAGCGTCCGGTGACCTGCAGTATAGGTGCACTTACCATAAATATCTGATAAATATTTTACTAACCTTAAGGGTATGACATATGGGGCATAAAGAAAAAGCCCTGCTAGGGTGTCAGTAAGACCCTTTCATATTGCATTGTTTGGAAGTTGAATAGAATCCTAATGCATAATGGGCAGATAATGCATGTAAAATAGCAAGATATATGTAAATATGGAGTGTGATTTGTGGCAATCAACATATGAACAGGCCTGTGTTTTTGATATATATTGCTAACAAGAACAGGCCCGAGCGTTTGATATATATATATGTTGCAACCTGGAGCTTTAGATGTTGCAAAATATCATTGCATTAAAGGTACAGTATGGATTAGCAGAGCAGTCTGGCTCAGATAATTGTATATCTGAGGGATGCCAAGTCCGCAGTTCAGGTCAAAGGTTCCCCTCTTCAGAAGTTCTTGAATTATGGCTTGTTTTATTTGTATTTTTGCTCGAGGCCACAGTATTGTAGATGAAGGTGTTCAGAAATCTTTGTAAAGCCAGTTCTTGATATGAGAAGGCAAACTTCAAAAATACAGTCGCTACAGATTTTTTTTTTTTTTTTGAATAATTTGTTGTGTCCTTCCAGGGTCATAATTCTACATTCACAATTTTATAATGTCCTTTTGGGGGGCCATTAACATGCATTAATTCATATACAGATCTATACATTAGCAAAGTCTGCCTTTGATCTCTGTAAAACCGCAGTGCCAGCTGACGGCCTCTCTCTGATCCTGACGTCTTGTTGTTGTTGTTGTTTATTTAATTATTATTATTTTTTTATATAATATCTATTATTAATCTGTGAAACAATGTAGATATTTGAGCCACAGAGGTTATCACGCCACTCTTCCCTGACCTCAGTTCCCAGCCCAAGACCCCCAGCCATCACTCCTTGCACAATTACTCCTGCGGGCGCGGGGCTGCGCGTGTAACACGCCGATGGTGCGTGTACCTCTGCCCCTCTCCCTGCGCACCCGCGGAGGCCCCGGGCCGCGCACCTCCCCGCCCGGCCGCATCCTGCGCGGTGCGTGGGGCGCGGTTCTGGACACCGCCGGCCCCGGCTTTTAGTGTGCGGGTCCTGCGGGGCTCGGAGCCGCCGGGACGCGGTGCGGAGCCGCTTCTCCGCGCCCTGGTGCGTAGCAGGCAGTCAGGGACCCCCCCTCGGCATCCCTCCAGACCCCATCCCCTGCCTCCCTGCGATGCGCAGCCATGTCAGCAAACTCGCTCTGTGTCTGCGCGCTCCGCAGTCCCTGCCTCTCTCTCTCTCTCTCTCTCTTTCCCTTTATTATTTTTTTTTATTTTTATTATTATTATTACAATTTCCTTTCCCGGCAGCCCCCCTTTCCCACCGCTGTTATTTACCGGGGGCCGCTCCCGGTTCCCAGGAGCGCGGTGATGCACACGGGGGGGGGGGGGAGGGGGGAAGTGTGATGATGATGATGATGATGGGGAGGGGAGGGGGCGAGGTCGCGGCGGATTTATTTTTTTTTTTGGGGGGGGGGGGGGATGGCACGGCTATCAGCGCATCCCCGCGGAAATACGCACCGGGGGGGTGGGGATGAGCGAGGAGCGACCCCGGCGGACAGGTTATTGATAATCCGCGTTATTTATAGGAGGGGGATGGGAACTGGGGGAGCGTGGGGGGGGGGGGGGGGGCTATCTCGGGGGGGGTGCCCCCCCCCCTCTCTCCATGGGGGGGAGGGGGGCGCCGGCGCGCAGCTTCCCGGTCCGCTTCGCCGCCACTAACCGCTTCTCCCTTCCTCCCCCTCCTCCTCCTCCTCCTCCTCCTCTCCTTCCTCCCCCCCCCCCCCCGACATTTCCCCCCCCCCCCATCCGCCGCCCTTCCGCGGGCGCGGTGCGGCCGGCAGACGCCTGCGGGCTGTCGGATGCGGCGCACATCGAGAGCCTGCAGGAGAAGTCGCAGTGCGCGCTGGAGGAGTACGTGCGGAGCCAGTACCCCAACCAGCCCAGTCGCTTCGGCAAGCTGCTGCTGCGGCTGCCCTCGCTGCGCACCGTCTCCTCCTCCGTCATCGAGCAGCTCTTCTTCGTCCGCTTGGTAGGTAAAACCCCCATCGAGACCCTCATCAGGGATATGCTACTGTCGGGGAGCAGCTTCAACTGGCCTTACATGTCCATCCAGTGCTCCTAGAGCCCGGCCCGCACCCCCGGCAGAGACGCTGCGCGGCGGCGGAGGCGGGAGCGCTCGCACCGAGGGGCAGTCGGGGTGCGGGGGGGCCCCGGGAGGCGGACACTAAAACAAAAGAAAAGGCCCGAGTGGGATCAGAGGTGTGGCCGCGGTTGGGAGAAGGACGGACCTTGGCGTCCGTGGAGGTTGTGGTGCTTTGGTTGGTTTTCGGTTTGGTCGGTTTTGCTTTTCTTTTATTTTTTTTTTATTATTTTTTTTTTCCTTTTGGAGAGGAGGAAAAAAAAAAGATGATAATAATAATAAAAGACAAAAAAGCAAAAAAAATTAAAAAAATACAAAAAAAAATATGAGTATTGAGGGGATATTAATCAAACCTGAAGGGGATACTGGATCTTCCAGGATTTATTGTGGACTGTTGTTGATATATGCTGTACAGTAACAAACAAAACAAAATGCGTTGAAACTGAACTGAACCTTGTGTAGAATGAAAAACAAACAAACAAGCAAACAAACAAAATTCCACGCGCAAACACTTACCACGAGCATTGTTACTCATTTTGTAAAATATTAGTCTTTATTTTCATTTTTTGTAAAACTTAAAACATCGTATGCGCATAAAGGAAAAACAAAAGAAACGAGAATTAGGGGAAAATAACATTTTCCAAATAATTATAAAAAAATTGTCCTGTGTCTATGTATCTATATCTGTTTTGTATTTTTTTCTGGTTCCAAACCAGGTTTCCTGTGATTCTATACTAATAATTTTTGATATAACCCTTTGCTTCTTATAATGAGTGCGATATATGTTGTCGAAGCTGTTCTTCAAGAATTAAAATTGAAGTGAGAATTTAAACAAAAATAAAAGAATTTAGCAAAAAAAAATCAACTTATCACCCCACAACCCATGAGTCTTGTTGCTTGAAACATGCCAACAGTTCACAAAAAAAAAAAAAAAAAAAAAGGAAAAGAAAAAAATGTTTAACCTCCCTGGACTTTTTAACTCCTTTAGTGGTGTTAAAAGGGAGAACGTTAAAAAATAAAATAAAATAAAATACAAAGTTGTGAGGGGCCAGCCAAGCTGTGCAGACCACGTGATGCCCCCAATCTGGCTTGGCTGTGCTGCCGAGGCCTAGGTCCTGCGGGTCCTGGTACAGTGCCACAGGTGGGCTCCCTATGCTGGGATGGGGGTGGTGGGCTTGCCACCTGTGCCCTGTGCCACACTGGCCTGCCTGCAATTGGAGGCCTTCTCCCACCAGCTGGAGTTCCTGCCGAGTTTACACCTTGCTGCCTCCCTCCAGAAACCATGGGCATGGATTGAAGTCACCCTACCCCACTGACACTGTGAGGAGGTGCGCGGGGCCAGGCATACCCTAGCCATGACCCCCGTTACCCTCTGTCCCAGGCATAGTGGTGTCTACCTGGCTCTTTCTGTTGCTTTTATTCCTTTTTTTTTTTTTTTTCCTCTTCTTCTGTTCTACCCCAAGGCCTCATAGATCTACGAGCATGCTCTGGTGAGCATGCGCTGCGCTTGCTCTTGGCTGAAACATCACCCTCGCTCTTTTGCTTCTCTCTAGTCACTGTGTGCTGAGGGTACTCCCAGCCCACTTGTACCAAAAAACAACTAGATTTTGGCTCCTTGGGTGGTGAGCTGCCACTGTCCATGCTCATGCCTGTCACATGTATGCCCCTCCACGCACGAACACGGGTGGGAGCACCCCATGCCAGGCTGGGTCCCAGGTCTGTGCCAAAAGCCCCGCTTCATTTTGGCTTGTGTTCTTTCTCTTTTCTTTTTTTTATTTCTTTTTTTTTTTTCAAAGAAAATTAACAATCATTTCTGTAATGGAGCTCCTTTGAAGGTAAAGGCTTCACAATGCTTCTAGCTGGTGGTGCAGATCTCTGTAACAGCTTTCAGTGCATTAATGTTTTATAGGATCTGAGACGGAGCTGTAAGAACACATACTACCAAGGGAGCTCTTTCTTAACGTATTAATAAAACCGGATCTTTAAAAATAACATCCCCCCCACACGCAGACATCTCCCGTGCCCTCCAAACAAGCCCGGATGAGGTTGGCTTTTCAGTTTGTGGAATCATGGGCAATGTTTTTCTTTTAATTTGCTGTCCTCCATCCTCTCCTCTCTCTCTCTCTCTCCCCTCTCTCTCTCTCTTTTTTTTTTTTTTTTTTTTTTTTTTTTTGCATTAACAAGATCCTTCAATCCAACCCGCTTGGGGTTTTTAATATTCTAGGCGCAGCAGATCCGAGGCGAGAGCAGCTCTATACAGTAGGCACTTATAGCTGGATAATCAACATCGCGGGCAGAGGCTCCGTGGGGGCAGAGCCCGTCTCGGCGCCGAGAGGCGGCCTGGATTCGCAGGTGCTGCGTGGGGGGCGCGGGTGGGTTCCAACCTGGGTGGAAACTGGGCACGGGGAGGCTCCCTCCCTTCCTCTCCCACATGGGCGACAGCCTCGTCCCTCGCCCCCCGCGGGCAGGGGGCTCCGGCAGCCCCCCGGGGACAGGGACATCCCGCCCCGGGAGGCGCTGGGAATGGACCCGGACAAGCTTTTTGGTGGGGCGGACGGCCGGGGACCCGGCCGGGTCAGCACCGAAAGGCAGAGCAAACTAACTGGAACACGAACACACGCACGCACACGCAAAACACACGCACACGCAAAAAAAAAAAAAATAAATATACATATATACAAAACACAAACACAAACAAATGGGGATATCGGAAGAGAAAGACAGGTCTCGGTTTCTTCCAATGAGATGTAAATATATTCATTACAGTGTTATCCCACTGATGAAAACAGATAAACTTTTTTCGTAGGTCAGAAACGTATTTTTCAATTAATTTTCGTATTTATGAATAATAATAACCCACCGATTGCCAAGAAACTTGCAGGTGTAGAGGAGGTGTACGAGATGCACTTATTTCCATGTATGTGCCTAGAAAGAAGTGTTTCAATCCCTTATTAAACTTTGCTTATAAGACGGTATTGTGTTCTGAAGTGTTAAATAACCCAGTCTGCGTTGTGTTGGTGGATGTTTTCCTTTGCCACGCTCCAGCCTCACGGGCATTCATACGGCGGCTGAAAATACTGTATGATCGCGTCACCGAGCGCTGTGTTGCTGGAAAAAAAAAATAGAAAAAGCAAAAAAAAAAAAAAAAAGCAATGTGAATGTGGAGAGGGGCCGGGGTCCCTTCGCAAGTTTCTGCTGACTTGTTCGTAAGCTACAATATACTGCTTTGAAACCATCTCCAGCTACATTTCTCCTGCCTCGTTGTCGCGCAGGGCTGCCCGCCGCGGTCCTCGGCACCTAACGCTGGCAGAGGGAGGTGGGGGGAGGAAAAAGGGGGGCAAATAGGGGCCGCAGTGGGGGTCCCAGCCCACCCCTCCCACCCCATCCCCGCTCTGCGGACCCGCTCCGGCCCCTGCCGCGGCGGAGAGCGCGACCTATACAAAGGGCCCTACCTTTTAGCTCCTCGCTAACTAGCTTGCCTCCTCCCACCGCCCAATTAGCCCCCCGCTATATATTCAATCGAATAAATATTTGGAAATACTTCTAAGTGGAGGGCCGAGCCCGGGCGGAGGCGAGGGGGCTCGGGGAGGGGTGCCCGGGGCTTGGCTCCGCTCCGCTCTCCCCGGCGCTGCCTTGGGGCAGCTCCTCTGCCCCCAAAGCTGCCGCCCGACGGGGGGACGGGGACGAGGTTGACCCTGCCCGGCCCCCCCCCGGCCCGCCCGGGACTCCTCCGCTGCCTCCCCCCGCCCCCACCTGCGGGGCAGGGGGCGCCGCCCCCGCCTCTGAGCTCCACAAAGGGTCAGCGCCGCTGCCCCCCGAGCCCCTCCGCGACGAGATTTGGTTTTGGGGAGGGTCAAAGAGGGGCTGGGAGGGGGGGGAGGGCTCTGCAGTCTGCGGGGCCGCGCAGGTGTGTGGGATGCGCCCAGGGTCGAGCTTGGAAGCGCCCCAGCGAGTGGCCCGGCCCGGGGTCATGCCAGGAGGCAGCACAAGAGCACAAGGGACGGAAGGGAAAAAAAAAAAGTAAATTCCACCTTGCCTCCTGCGAGGGGAGGCTGGATGGATGGCTAGGCGGGGAGAGGAACGTGGGCTGGCGGGTGGAAAGGGCTCTTCGGCTATTCGCTTTTCTTTTCCTTTTCTTTCTCTCCTTATTTTTTATTTATTTATTTATTTTTTTATTTCCTTTCCTTCCAATTTACCTGCCCCACACGAATGTCATACGTCCCTTTGCAAAACAAAAGCCGAGCACTCGGCCGCCTTTGAAGCAGATTTTGAGCGGCCCGGCGCGGGTGGCGAGGCGGGGGGGGGGGGGGAATTGAACCGACCCCGAGGCGCAGCGGGCGAGGCGGGGACGGACGGACACACGGACGGCGGACGGACCGACGGACGGAGGCCAGGGCTTGCCCCGGCCCTTCCACCGGCAGCGGCCAGGCACGCAGCCATTCACAGGCGATGTTCCCTCCTGTGCGTGCACGGCTATTACGGACACTGTTGACATGCTTCCTCCGGTTTCATGGAGCATTTTGACTATTCAAAGGGTTGGTTCTCGAGTCTCGGAACAGCAGGTTTGGGGTGGGCGAGGTTTGGGGTCGGATTTTGTTTTGTGGGGTTTGGGTTTTGTTTTACGGAGGGTTTTCCTTCCTCTCTCTCTGTCTCTCTCTCTCTTTTTTTTTTTTTCTTTTTTGTTTTTCCCCAGACCCTGGTCCACCCTGTGCTTCAATGGAGCAGACAGAAGTGGGTCTCAACCACCCTTGCCCAGTTTTCACCCAGTCCCTTTCCATCCTGGGGCCAATTCCAGAAATGGCATGATCTCCACTAAACGTCTCTATATTTGTTTTAAAAGGCTCCCTTTATAATTGGCTTCACTGTCACTGACATTGACATGAGATTTTTTTTTTTCCTATACTTCCCCCCCCCCCCAGCTTTTTTAATCCCCAGTGGGTCAGAGCGGCTGAGGATGACTATTCTGCAGCGATGCCGGAGCACAGGGAGAATTACAAATAAGTAAATGTCAAAAGCCACAACTCAGGGCGGCCGCGTGCAGTCCCCTCGCCCAAGAGAGGCTGGCCCGGACACCTTGCAGACCTGCCGGGTTTCCCAGGGCCGGTGACGTGGGGGATCCCTCCCGGCAGAAGAAGTTTTAGAGGAAGAGGAGAGAGGGGGGAGGAAAGGAGGGAGAGAAGGAGGGGACAGAGAAAGAAAAATAAAGGGTAAAAAGAAAAAAAAAAAAAAAGACAAAAAAAAAGATTAGGAAGGGAGGAGGTGAGGAAGGAGAGAGATCTGAGAGCACAAGTGGAAACTAATAAAACTCTTGTTAAAGTGCTTGCTCAGGATTCATGGCGTCACCAGTTCTTTTACTTAGGAAGCCAAAGAGTTTTATTCCTAAATGAGTTAAAGAGCCATTTACCTCTGTCGTGTTCTATTCATCAAGCCACAAGTCGAGAGTCCCTAACATGAAACTATTTGTTTGCTTACACAACCAGCTGGGTGCAATTTCACGTCTGAGATATCTATCTGAAAGCGCCTCTCATTTATTATCCTTACTTGTCAGCGAATCCATTTTCCAACTTTCTCCCCACAACCCCCACCCCCCACCCCTTCGTCACTCATTGAAGACTCCGGGCTTAAATGCTCCCTTAAATATTTCAGCACCTACCCCTGCTCCCCTCCTACCACATCCGGCACAAACACCGGTGGAAAACCCTAAAACTGCAAGGACCAGGACGGCGAGAGCTGGCTCCCTCGCTACAGCTCCTGCTCCTCCCTACCTTCTTCTTTTCCCCTGAGGCCTGAGGACGGACGGCTTCCCCCCATACTCATCCCCATCCCCATCCCCACCCCCGTCCCCATCCCCATCCCCATCCCCGTCCCCGTCCCCGTCCCCGTCCCCATCCCCATCCCCATCCTCATCCCCATCCCAACCCCATCCCCATCCCAACCCCATCCCCATCCCCATCCCAACCCCATCCCCATCCCCATCCCAACCCCATCCCCATCCCAACCCCATCCCCACCACCGTCCCCATCCCCATCCCCATCCCCGTCCCCGTCCCCGTCCCCGTCCCCATCCCCATCCCCATCCCCGTCCCCATCCCCATCCCCATCCCAACCCCATCCCCATCCCCATCCCCGTCCCCATCCCCGTCCCCATCCCCGTCCCTGTCCCCATCCCCATCTCCATCCCATCCCATCCCATCCCATCCCATCCCATCCCATCCCATCCCAACCCCATCCACCCCCATCCCAATACCACCCCACGCCCATCCGCTGTCCTATTTTTTTAAGCACTCCTGAGGCTGGGGCTTGTCCCACTGGAGATTTTTTTCACACGGGTGCAAGTTGCAGCCACCGGGGAAGGGGAAGGGGAAGGGGAAGGGGAAGGGGAAGGGGAAGGGGAAGGGGAAGGGGAAGGGGAAGGGGAAGGGGAAGGGGAAGGGGAAGGGGAAGGGGAAGGGGAAGGGGAAGGGAAGGGAAGGGAAGGGAAGGGAAGGGAAGGGAAGGGAAGGGAAGGGAAGGGAAGGGAAGGGAAGGGAAGGGAAGGGAAGGGAAGGGAAGGGAAGGGAAGGGAAGGGAAGGGAAGGGAAGGGAAGGGAAGGGAAGGGAAGGGAAGGGAAGGGAAGGGAGCACTGGTTGGCCGAGGGGGCATATTGGGACCGAGGGTGAGGAGGCGAGGAGGGATGTCAGGGTCTTTTTTTCCACCCCGCATGGTTTCCACCAGAAATACAAAGCCTCTACGTGAAAACGGGCCCGATCGGTTTTTAAACGTGATTGCAAAGAAGGAAAACAATTAACAAAAGGGACAGTGGGAAATTGTATCTGCCCTCCCTTCGCTTACCCCCAATTTTGAAAAATCAGGATAATGTGAGTAGTGTTTCAAAGCAGGACGGTCTGGCTGACAAGAGACTCACTGTTGGTAATCTCAATGATGGCTGTATAATAGTGTATATACATCTCCTTGTCTGTGCAGCCCTCCGTCAAGCTTAAAGCAATGGATCAAATCCAAAACTACAGGGTATAAAATATCCCCAGTTGTTAAAAAAAAAAAAAAAAAAAAAAAAAAAAAAAAAAGGAAAAGAAAAGAAAAGAAAAGAAAAGAAAAGAAAAGAAAAGAAAAGAAAAGAAAAGAAAAGAAAAGAAAAGAAAAGAAAAGAAAAGAAAAGAAAAGAAAAGAAAAGAAAAGAAAAGAAAAGAAAAGGAAAAAAAAAGGAAGGAAGAAAGGATGGGAAAGGGCGGGGGGAGGCTCCTTGAAGGAGAAGCGGGCTGCGAGCTGTCCTATTGTGTTGGCTGAGGAAGACGTCCGCTGCCTGCGAGGCCGAAGGCCGGCCCTAAAACCACCTCCCGGCCAACACACCGCGGCCTCGGGGGTCGCGCTCGCTCCCCGCGGGGTTGGCGACGCGCACCGGGGGCCGAGCCCCACGCTGACACCCCCGCGGGAGCGCGCCCGGCCGCGTGTCCGCGCCCCGTGTGTCCGTGGGGCGGGCGGCGGGGACAGAGCGGGCACACGAGTGGACAGGGGGGACACGGGAGGAGACACAGGGGGCACAGGGCGGGACAGAGGGGACACAAGGGGGGACAGGGAGGACAGCGGCCTCCGCCGGCCTTTGTCTTCCAACCTCCGGCACCTTGCCCACGACCCCGCCGCCGACCCCACGGACCACGCGTGTCCGTGTCACCCCTCGTTCCCTCGTGTGTCACCCCTCATCCCTTCGTCCCGGGAGCCTGGGGGCCTGGCCCCGCTCATAGCATCGCCTCCTCCCCACCTGCTTATTTGCAGGGGGCAACAAGAGACCCCCTTATATATATATATGTGTGTGTATATATATATATATATATTTTTTTTTTTTTTTTTCCGTGTTTTGCCTCGCTTTTCCCCAGCCGTTGTTTGCGCTGCGGGGTCCGGTCCGCCGGTGACTTCATTACACAGACACACGAGCCTCCGCGTTTGCTCTCCTTTTGTCTTTTTTTCCTCCTCCGGGTTATTTTGGGGGGAGTCAGGTAGCTTTTGAAGAGCTGAACCTGCTCTGCACAAAGAGCCAGTAAAGAAGGAGTTGGGACTTAGATCCAAAGGCCAGAAAGCGCTTTAAACTCCCAGATTTGAGCCAAACTGCCTTTCTGAGCGGCGTTTCTGAGGCTGGAGAGCCACACAAACTTCCAGCAAAGTAGCTGCGGCTCCCTGAAGTGATAAATAAAACTAGTCAGGTACTTTTTCTTCCAGAGAGCCATACAAATTGGTCCATGTTGACAGATGTTTGTCACTTAGTAACTTCTTTCCAAGTTTTTTTTTTTTTTTTTTTCCTCCCTCTCCCCTCCTCTAAGCCTTCTTCCGAGCTTGCTTTGTTGTTTTAAAATATGCATGTCTCTCAGGAATGCAAGTCACGAGTCCAAACTTCGTGTCCAACCTCCCACAAGAAATGATCCTTTTATAGGGAACCCGATATGTCTCAATCTGCACTTCACTCAAAGCCGCTGGATATAGGGCACTGGTCCCTGCTCAAAAATAACTCCGCTGAAACGCCTTTCCACCTAAAAAATCCCCGCGAATGACTCCCAGGGAAGAAATATAGCTCCCATAATTAAGGAAGGCAGCGGTCAGAGGGGAATGCAGTCCGGAGGAAAAAAAAAAAAAAAAAAGAGAGAGAGAGAAAGAAAAAGAAAGAAAGAAAAAGGGCAGAGAGGGAGAGTTTTATTCCTGTGCCCGCTGCACTGGGCCGTCATTAGCAGCAGGTTTATCAGGACGAGCCTCTGAGGCAGCTCCGGGTGCATGGGGAGAAGGCGTCAGCTCATGACGAGCAGAGAAGAGGAGAGATTAAGGAGCAGAGCCCAACTCCGAGAAAAGAGTAAGTGACCCTCAGTACAATGCAGGAGCCAGGGGACTGCCGGGCTTTGAATTGGCAGCCAAAGTTTGCTTGCAGGCGCGAACAATGGCGTGGGGGCAGGAGAAGGCGTGGGACGGGGCAGGGGGGGCCGGGGGCTGCGGGAACGGGGATGGGACGGGGATGGGATGGGGATGAGGATGGGGATGGGGATGGGGATGGGATGGGGATGGGATAGGGGTGGGATGGGGGCAGCGGGGCGCGGCCTGGCCGTGCGGTGCCGCTGCATCACCCGGTCCCTTATTTACGTGGGAAAAAGTAAAAAAAAAAAAAAAAAGTAAAAAAAAATAAATAAATAAGAAAAAAAATGGAGGGGGAAGGAAGGAGGGAGGGAGGGAGCGAGAGAAACTTCCCAAGTGATGAGAAACAGATGAGTTCCTGCCTGGGTCACGTCTGCTGCGGGCCCTGATGCGAAGTGACGTCATCAGTTACATACCCTCCGTCGTCAGAGCGAGCGGGACGGGGAGAGGGGAGAGGGGAGAAGAGCCTTCCCTCCTCCCCCGCCCCCCGTCGGGACAGGCTGCCCTCAGGACCACGCCGAACAATGCCCGAGTTGCCCCTGGCTGCAGACACCTTTCCCTGCGCGCCCGCACAGCCCAGCATATGGGAAGCTCGCAGGCCCGGCGCTCAGCGGAGCCGATAATGCATTATTTTTTTCGGCAATATTTACAGCGCCGCTTTTAATACGCACCAGATGGCTCGCGACGAGGCTACCAGCAGCCAGCGAGCTCCTCGGTTTTACTCGGCAGCGTTTTGTTACAATTACGCTCCATGCTGGGACCAATTTTACCGGTGACCTATTTTTCATATTTGTAGCTTTTTTTTTTTTTTTTTTTAATATTAAAAAAAACTCCTAAGGCAGGGCAGGGCTGAGGCAGGCGAGGAGCAGCCGCTGCTGCCCCCGGATCGCAGGCGGCTCCCCTCGTCCCGGGTAATGACACGCCGCCGCGCCTGTGCCTACGTCTGTGCGCAGATAAATAATAGATACGCATATTTATCCCTCGTTTTTGATCAATAAAGCCCCTGTTTGTTAAACCTTAGCCCAGCGCGCTCGCCCTCCCGAGTGCGGAGCATTGCAGGCGGCTGACGGCGGTGGCAGCGCACCGCGCCGGGCTGCGCTCACCGAGCCGAGCCCCCCGCAAAACTCCCCGCAAAAACGGGGCGTTCCGCTGCCGAGAGGAGAAACCCAGCCCCTCGAAGTCCCCGGGAGTCCCTAACCACTGACAGCAGGAAGCTGCGGGTGATGCATTCCTGCGAGCTACACGCCGCGCTGCCCAGGGCAAGGCGAGCAACCCTCGCCTAGAAAAAGCATCCCCGGGCTCCTCAGCCCGGTGCGCATCGAGCCGCAGCGGTTTTCTCTTCGAGTTTCTCCCCCTCCCCATTCTCTGTACAGCACAGCGCCTGTTTTCGGTGTAAACGGCCAATTTACTCCTTCGCAGGTGTGCTCTCCCTTACACAAACGCTTTCCCCACTTTTATGGGAACTGTTTTTTTTTTTTTTTCCTCTCCTGCTAAAATCACAGATGTTTATTTTATTGATATAACCTATACCTCGGTTATGCCGGGAATAGTATGCCTCAACTAACAGTCATTTAGCAAATAATAGAGGCGCTCTGGATGCTTTCCAATGTTACACATGTACTTGGTCATAAAATGATATGTGAAAAAATTAACATCTGCTTTCCTAAAATAAAGTGTTCCAAGTAGCTTTTTATGAATGCTTCCCTCATTTTAAAAAGAAATATGTAGAGATAAACTGGCATCCATATGTATAGCATATTTATAATGGTTTTAGGATTTGAAGGTAGCTATTCATTGCATAAGCCATTTAGAACTGACGTTTTAAAAGCTACTTAACCTCAGACATCCTTGAATCTTAAAGAAGGATTCCCAACGATATTATTTAAAGAGGAATTTGCTGTAATTTAATTGCATATCAAGGCGGAACCGTGCGCGGGCACGGCCCCGGATGCTGCGCTCGACGCCGCTCCAGCGCCCGGGATTTTCTTTACCTGCGCCCCCCGCGCCCCCCCGGGACCCCCCCTTGTTCGGAGAGGGGGCAGCGGCGGCGACCCTCCGCTGGGCGAGACGAGGCCCCTCTGCAGGTGGTCCGGGGGCACCCCAAGAGACCCCCGGCTCCCCATGTCCCGCCCCCCCCCCCAAAAAAAAAAAAAAAAAAAAAGGGAAAACATAGAAAAAAAGGGGGCTTTTAAATGCTCCCATGGCTTTTCGAAGGGGGTAACCCCCAGCCGGGGCGCTCAGGGTGGGGGAGCACCCCTGGGGCGTGGCTGCACCTCGGGACCGGGCAGGGTGAGCTGGTGGGGAGAGAGGGGGTGAATACCCCCCCCCCCCAAAAAAAAAAACAAACAACCTTTGCTGCCCCCAGACCCACTTTGGCCGCTGGTTGGGGGTGCCCAAGCAGCACCCCAGCGCCTGGGGCCTACCCTGCCCTGCCTGCTGTGGCCTTGCAAGCCAGGGCCGGAAAAGACGGGGGGGTCACAACCCCCCCTCGGGTCCCTGTGACTCCCCCCGGGTCCCTCTGTGCCCGGCCTGCCCCTTGGGACGTGGGGCAGGTGGGGGCAATGGCCCCGCTCTGAGTGACAGGGAGCTCCATATCTTTTTTCTTTCTTTCTTTTTCTCTCTCTCTCTTTTTTTTTTTTTCTTTTTCTTTTCTTTTTCCCCAAAAGGCTGGCCAGAGAACCGCTGCTCATACGGACATGAGGATTTCCAGCGCTCTGCTGAGCTCCCCTTTTATTTGCTTTGGTGGGGTGGTTTGTTTTCTCTGCCACCAAGGCTGGTCAAGGGAAAAGCGGGCTTGGGGGTCAGCAGGGAAAAGTCGTGTACAATTTCTGGGAAAGAAAAAAAAAAAAATAAACAAAAAATCCCACACAAGTCTGACTGGGTTGGTAAAATCATTAAAATATGTTAAGTGACATGAAGTTTGGATTTATGTGGACACACCGGACAGAAAGTGGACAGAGTCAGCGGGGAGAGTCACGCTTTAAGACAGGGGGTCTTTATTTAAAGATGGTGTATTTATGGGGAAAGAAAGGGAATATCTTACAAAGCTCTGGCTATACCCCCGATAACAAAACCTGTCACATCTTTACTTCTTGCTAGAAAAGAGCGAGTGTCCTCATTTGAACATCTCTAAAGTGATTATTAGATTCCTCTCCGAGAAATCGGTTTGTGAGACTGAGCCCGGAACACACAGACAAAAAAAAAAAAAAAAAAAAAAAAAAAAGGGTGTGGGGGAGAGAGAGGAGAGAGAGAGAGAAGGAAAGAGAGATTTGTTCACACTGTGTCCATCTCCTATTTTACCTTCTCAAAAACCACTGGAGTATCCCTCCATCCACTGTCCTACCTAAGGACCTTTCGTTAGTATAAACAAGCCCTGATTTAAAATAAAATATTTGCACTAAGGGAGAAAAAGGGGAAACAATAAGAAATCCAGTAGTTGTTGCAGTAGTAGTTATAGTCGTAGTACTAACAGTATTGGTAGTAGTAGTTGTTGTTGTTGTTATTGTTGTTGTTATTATTACTATATCCCACCCCCTCAAATAAGATCTGAGAACTTTTTTTTTCCCCCGAGAGTGTGAAATGAAGGACACAAAGACAGTGGTATATCAGTGAAAAGAAGAAAGTGGCCTTTTAATGAGAACTAAAGAAAACTAAAACGTAGATGAAGTGTACCGTAAAAGCTGCTTCAAAGTACAGTGTAATTCCCCCGAGTTCAGCCATCACGTAGATTTGGTAATTGGGAGTTTACTGCGCAGAGGTAAGGCAGCGTGGTGTGGATAACCCCGCATTTTTTCCCTTCAACAATTACAGATAGGTTTCACAGGCTGTCTTTGCGGAGAGCCATGAGGCATTAGGGACCCTTCGCTGCTGCAAATGAAGGAAGAGCCAGTCAACACCACGGAGAGGCAAAACAAAACAAAACAAAAAACCCAACCACCTACCTGCGTGCACCAAGTTTAAATGATTTCCCCCTCTCCTAATCGTGGTCCTGGCTGCAGATGGACTCTAACAGGGGCGATAACATCACCAACTAGCTGCTGCTACCTTTACTGGCGTTTGCTTCTATGCCCGGCTTTCACTTGGTGTTTATTTTCCGACCTGAGCTTTTGCTGTATCACAAAAAGGCTCCACAAGTAACAGAGCAATAAATCCTACAAAAAATAAGACAGATTTCCTCATCGATGTGTAATAAAGTTAAAGGACATTGTTTTGTCAGACAAGCGCTAAGTAGAAAATAAATCTTTGGGTCTGGGGAAACAAAACGGAGTGCTGTTGGCATGTGTGTAAATTTACTTTTAAAAGCAATAAATCAATGTTAAATTAAACAGCTGGGTTCCCTATCTCGGAGAACCTTCCACATCGGAGGAAACCTCACTGGTGGAGCCCGAGATTTAATAACGGCGCCCCCCGAGCCCAGCCCCGACCCTGGCGCAGCCTCCGGCCCCTGCCCCGGCCGCGCCGCCGCTTCGGGACCCGCCGGGGGCCGGGGGCAGCCCCGGGGGGGCGCACGGAGGCTCCCCCCTCCGCCCCGATCCGCGGGGTGCCCGGCACAACCGCCCCCGCTGCCCTGCGCCGGGGTTAAGCAGCGTAACCTGCCCGAACAGCTCAATACTGTTATTATCTCGGTGCTAATTTCATCATTTCTGCATCACGGGGCAGATGCAGGGCGCTGCCCCAGCGGGAAGTGGGGCTCCGGAAGGACGGCTCCCCATCGCAGGGTGCCACGCAGAAGAAATGGGGTGCACCTGCTTGACACGGCACCTCGGGCGTCGTGGTCCTACCGCATCTCGATCTGCTTCCCCACATACTGACAGGGATGGAGAGAGGAGAAGAAATGGGGGGCGAGGGAGATAAAAATTGAAAAATAAAGAGAGGGAGAAAGGAAAGGGGAAAGAGAGAGAAGGGAAAGAGATAGGAAGAAGGGAAAGAAGGGAAAAAAAAAGAAAAGAAATAAAAGAAAAAAATAAAGAAAAGGAAAAAAAGAGTAAAGATGAGAAAGAAAAGAAAAAAAAAAGAAAAGAAAGAAGGAAAGAAAAAGAAAAGAAAGAAAGCAGGAAAGGAAGAAGGAAGGAAAGAAGGAAAGAAAGAAAGAAGAAGAAAAGAAAGAAGGAAAGAATGAAAGAAAGAAGGAAGGAAAGAAGCTAGAGAAGGAAAGAAGGAAAGAAAGAAGGAAAGAAAGAAAGAAGGAAAGAAAGAAGGAAAGAAAGAAGGAAAGAAAGAAAGAAGGAAAGAGAGAAAGAGAGAAAGAGAGAAAGAGAGAGAGAGAGAGAGAGAGAAAGAAAGAAAGAAAGAAAGAAAGAAAGAGAGAAAGAAAGAAAGAAGGAGAGAAAGAAAGAAAGAAAGAAAGAAAGAAGAAGAAAGAAAGAAAGAAAGAAAGAAAGAAAGAAAGAAAGAAAGAAAGAAAGAAAGAAAGAAAGAAAGAAAGAAAGAAAGAAGAAAGAAAGAAAGAAAGAAAGAAAGAGAGAAAGAAAGAAAGAAAGAAAGAAAGAAAGAAAGAAAGAAAGAAAGAAAGAAAGAAGAAGAAAGAAAGAAAGAAAGAAAGAGAGAAAGAAAGAAAGAAAGAAAGAAAGAAAGAAAGAAAGAAAGAAAGAAAGAAAGAAAGAAAGAAAGAAAGAAAGAAAGAAGAAGAAAGAAAGAAAGAAGAAAGAAAGAAGCCAAAGAGACTTGCAGTAACATTTTTGCACTCTGATGTAGACAAAACACGAATCAATAAGTTATTAAAAACCCCAAACAACAAAAGCATTATTGCAGAGCAGAAAGCAGCATGGCTTTCTGTTAGGGAATGTCTGTATCTGATTGAAAATGTTGAAGTTACCAAGTAAAATTTTTAAAGGACGTGACAATAAAGGTATTTGGACACACAGCCGTTCACCGGTGTCAGTCGTTTCCTTCCAAACACAGGGACAGGGTTCGGACGAGGGACTTGCGGTGGCTCCGCAGCAGTGGGAGCGCTTCAGATGCCCTTGCAAACCCACTCTGGTGTCTACACACCACGGGTGTATTGGGTTATTTTTGCCGAAACAGTGCAAACACGAGGTAGAAGCATTTATTTATTAATTTAACTATCTACCCACTTAATTATTTATTTTCCCCTGGAGCCCTGGAAGTTCCAGAAAAGAAAGGTGACCCTTCACGGGACGGGAGCGGGACCGGAGATTTAATGTTCGCCTTGCCTTTGTTTTGCTCTCTTTGGAAGGCGGATCTAAACACACGGCAAACTTTGATTGCTTGTTTGTTTGTTTGCAGATAAGGGCATTTTCGGAGTCCAAGTTTCACTCGCGGCACCGCTGCGGCTGTCACGCAGCACTCAGCGCATCCCGTTTTGCCCCCCTTGTCAAACCACCTTGGCTCTCCGGGCGCACCCAGGTCCCTTCTGGGAACGCGCCATTGCTGCGGCTGGCAGGGCCGGGAATTTCGGATATTTCCCTTCCAGGGCAGCTCTCTGGGACACCGAGCCCTGAGGGCTGATGACTGCCAGCCAGGTGCGCGCCGCCCGCCCCCCCCTCCCCCCCTACACGCCGACACGCGTGTGGCGCAGCGCGTTCGCGCGGAATTAATTAGCGAAGACGGAGAAATAGATTATCCTAATAACCCCCCGGACAAATGAAGGACAAAGACCGGAGGGGTCCCCCCGGGTGCCGAGCGGAGCCGCCTCCGCGCCCCCCTCTCCGCTGCGGCGGGACGAGGAATGGGGGGGTGGGAAATGGGGGGGCGAGGGGAGCGCAGCCCCTCCGCGCCTCTCCGCTCCTCTCCGCGTCGTCGCCGCCCCGTGGCCGGTTCCCGTGGCCGGGGCTAGGTGGCGCTCCGCCTCGCGGCACCGCCGCGCCGCCCGCCTGCACCCGCGGGGGGCTCCGCGCCCGCGCTGCCGGGCGCGCAAAACCCGCGCAGCCCTCGGGGGGGGTGCACGGAGCTGTGCGAGCCCGGGACGGGTGCCCCGCAGCCCGGCACAGCCCCAGGGGAGGTGGAAAAGGGGCGCGGGGAGAGCCCCCCGGTGCCCACGCGTGTCTGCGGGCGCGCAGCGGTGTAGGTGGCGCCGCGGGTGTGGGCTGGGTGGGAGCGCAGAGGCGCTCCGTGCCGCGCTGCCACGAAGGCAGCAGGACAGCTGCGATGGGTTTCGAGGGTCGGGAAATCAAACACGGGCCTCTGGTCCCCACAGGGCTGCGCGTGGTGTGGGCGTTTTTGAGGATTTCTCCCCAAGGCGAGAGCCAGCACCCGCGGTGGGGATGGACACCTCTGAGCTCTAGGCAGCGCGGGCATCCTTCCCAAATTCACCCGCAGCATTGCTAGGGCTTCTTCCCAATTCCTGCATTTAAAGAGTAAACGGCGTTTTGGGGCAGAAGAAACCCTCTCTTTGCGGGACAAACCGCTAAAAAAAGTTCCTGGGGGAGATCAAGCCGACAAAGAGCGGGCAATGTCTTACAGCCCATCGGGCTGCGGCGTTATCACCACCAACGCTGCTGCTGTTGCTGCCACTAATTGAACAGGGAGGTTTCCATCATTTGCATCAATCCTGCGGCACCTTAAGGAAAGTGGCCTATGAGACGGGGAAAAGTAATAGTAAACAGTGATTCACCGAGCGCTGTCTTGCGGAGCGCTCCCGCAGGCGAGGGAGATGCTGGGCTGCTCATTTCGGCTCATCTCGGGAGCGTGGCGGCTCCTTCCTCGGCGGGAGGGATCCGGAGGAGTTTGAGTGGCCTGATTGGTAAACTTTATTAGGGATTTCGGATCGGATTATTCGGATTTGGTGCCGTGGGATCTTTGTGGAGTCTCTCTCTCCCTCAATAGGTGTTAGGCTGTAACTAGGAGGCGCTGAAAACCTAAGGCGGAAAATTTACAACTTGATCAGCTCCAAACCACACACACCAAAAAAAATCTGCTACTGTTGCAAACATATGTTACGGATTAAGTTAAGCAAATGGCTCTAGTTTTGCAAGGTTGAAAGCTGATAATGAAAACTTATATGCTAAAGAGTTTGGCTTTTGTTCTAACTCCAGTTCCTTAAACGCCAGCAAATCCCATTTACCTTTCTGAAAAAAATAAATAAAATAGGAATAAAAACAATGCCCTCCATCTAGCTGGAATGGGAGCCCTGTCACTTGCCCCTCTGGCGGAGCTGAGCCTGCCCCGAGCTCTACATTTATCTCCAGGTATTCGTTTCAGGCAGTGGGCACGGCGGGGCAGGCAGCCCTTGGGGTCGCACAACCCCCCACGGACCCCCCCGAACCCCTCTCCCGAAGGATCCCCGGCACCCAGGGGTACGAATCTGATTTTCCTGCCCCCTCTCCCCTCCGCACGGCGGACCCCGCACTCTCGTCCCCGCCAAGCCCGCGATGAGGAAGACTGCGGCGGGGAGAGCGCTTTGGGGAGGAAGGTTGCACCTGAAGGTGACCCCAGCCCGCCCGCAGTTCGCCCCCTTGGCTGCCCCCCATCTCCCCTGCCTTGGCTGCTGCGGTGGGAGCGGGGGGCTCCCTCTCGCACACATCACCTGTCGCGATACGGCTACAGGGACAAAACCGGGTCCGCTGCACTCCTGGAGGTGAGGGCTGGTGCCCCCTTTATTTCTCTGTTACTTGTGGAGCCCGAGGAAAGGGGCTGAAGGCCCGAGTGGGGGGTGTCTCTGTGGGCACAGAGCTGGGGAGGGGTCTCCCTGCTGCTTGCGGGGCCAGGAACGCGCGGCCGCTTCGCTGCCCGTCGGCTGGCAGCAGGGATGCGACACTGATAAATGGCCGGGAAGAGGAGAAGCCACCCCAAAAGACATCGGGGTTCACAGGAGGAGGGGGCGAGAAAAGCGCCAAGGGGGTCCCGACACTCCTCCTCTGGGCTGGGGGAGATTTGTTTATTCCTTTCGAAGAGAAACGGGGGGGAAAAAAATGTCTCCAGAAAGACAAATAAAATACATTTTGCTCTGTTCGTAGGGGAAAGTTTCCACGCTCCCCAAAGCCCTCACGGATCAAAATGCGTGTGAACGACCCTGTCTGTCCCGCGCAGGGAGTGGGGACAGCGCGGGGGGACGCGGGCTAAGGGGCAGGAGGGGAAGGGAGGCAGAGAATTAGGGACCTAAAAAAAAAAAAAAAAAAAAAAAAGAAACAAAAAACCAAAAACAACAAATCCTAAAACAACAGGGAATAAAAACAAACACCATGAAACGCAACAAAGTCTGGACACTCGGAGGCCAAATCCAAAAAGTTGGGGCGGATCCGAACGAAACTCCAGCGCCTGCGTTTGCTTTTAAAGAGCTCGAAGAGCTCAGGGCTCGGTGGAGAACTGGGGGTGAATTTTCCCGACCATTGTGAAGGCGCAGTGGGGTTCCAACTTTGTTTCCGTCTTCCCTTAATATATATACTTATACGTGTACATTTATTTATAAAGAAAGAGCGGAGAAGAATAAATAAAGACGAAAAAAGAAAGAAAAATAAATTAAAAGGGCAAATAGAAAATAAAACAAAAACATTCCAGACGAATATTCAGCGCCGCAAGACATTTAAGCCTTCGGTTTCGTGCGCGTGTGGCAAAGCCTTTGATGCAGGCATCTCCCTCTGCGCCGAAGTCGTTGGGCGAAGCCCCCTGCTCTGGGGGGTCCGGGGGGAGGTGGGCTCAGAGAAATCGCCCGGCCCCCCCCCCCGATGCCCCCAGGAGCTGCCGCGGGTCCCGTCCCGGGGGCATCCCGCACCCCTCGTCGGAGCGCTGAGTCCCTGGGGGCTTGAGGCGAGGGGGGGCACACACAGGAGGAAGGGGCGACTCCGAGACCCCCCGGGAGGTCCCCAAACGACGTCCAACACGGCGGCCCCCCGGGCAGCCAGGGCGGCGGGCTGCCGGGTGGGGCCACGGAACAAACGGATTCGCGACCCCCGACACGGCCAGCAGGACCCAGGGCCGGGGGTGTCCCGGGAGGGGCTCCCCGAGGACCGGGCTCCCCCCTGGGGTCTGACGCCGCAGCTGGTTGCGGATCCCGGTGGGGCGGGAGGAGGAGAGGCGCCCGGTGCCCCCTGGTTCTGGGGGCTACACGCCGGGACCCCCCCGGGCGGAGCCGCTCGGGGCCGGGGCTGGGCCCCCGGAGCTGGTGGATGCTGGCACCGAGCATCAGGACCGGGCTGACCCCCCCCCCCGCCCCTCTGCCGCAGCCCCGGGAGGAGTCGAGGGGGAGTGTAACAGGCAATCAACTTTTTTTCTTTTTCCTTTTTTTCCCTCCCTTCCCCCCCCCCCCCCCCTTTTTTTTTTTCATTCTCCCGCCCGGGAGCAGCCGGCCACCGGGAGTTTTGCCCGAAGTGGCAGCAGACCAGCCACCGACCCCCGTCTCCCCTCCCCCTCCCTCCGAGGGGGTCCTGATACAGCGGGAAGGGGGGGGGCGCCGAGGGCACGGCGGACGGGGCGGGGGTGTCCCACGCCTCCCCTTTTCCCCTTGTCGTCGACCTCCCTCTCGGGGTCCGTTCCCCGGGGGGAGGAAATCCAGGGGGCAGCCGGCGACCCCTTCCCCACTCCCCCATCCGCCACCGGGGCGGCGACCCCATCGGAGCGGCGGCGACCCCAGACCCCAGACCCTGGACCCCAGACCCCGCGCCCCGGCTTCGGCGTCGGCGGCGGCCCCGGCGCTGTCCGTGGTGCTGGGCCCGCCCCGAGCGCCGCCAAGCCCGGCCCTCGCCGCCCGCCTCGGAGCCAGAGGGGAACCCCCATCCCATCCCATCCCATCCCATCCCATCCCATCCCATCCCATCCCATCCCATCCCATCCCATCCCATCCCATCCCATCCCATCCCATCCCATCCCATCCCATCCCATCCCATCCCAATTCTGTCCCATCCCACCTCATCCTATCCCATCCCATCCCATCCCATCCAAATCCCATCTCAATCCCATCCCACCCCTCTCACTTCAACTCCATCCCACCCCATCCCATCCCATCCCATCCCATCCCATCCCATCCCATCCCATCCCATCCCATCCCATCCCATCCCACCCCAGGTGCTCCCTGCCCCATCCACGCAGCCGCCGCTTTTCGGGAACTTTTTCCCCGCCCAGGAGGTCGCTTTATGTCGGGAACCCGCCTAAAATGCCACAAGGATCCCCCTGCAGCCCGTCTGTCGCTGTTCGGGTGTCCCCAGCCCTCCCGAAAATGTACACCGAGTTGGCTGAAAGTGCCAAGGAAAACCACTTCGCATCCAGATTTTATTGGTAGCCTTAGTGGTAATACAGAAATAAAAATAAAACCCAAGCGCACTCGAAGAGGGAAGCATCTCCCAAACAGCTCCGCCGGTCCCCACCCGAGGACGACCCAAAATCTGGCTCTTAATTAAATTAGGAAGAACCTCGTTGGGAGCAAAAGTAAGGGTTACACCTGCGAGAAAGGGACCGAAAATCGGGAAAAGCTGGCAAAAGCGACCATCTAAGTGGCAACACCTCGCCTGGCATTTGCTGAGAACCACCGGGACACTATTAAACGGGTGCCGAGCACCGCTGGTGCCTTTTTGCACCCCACGGGGACCCGCAGGGGCAGCACCCGTGCTGGGGGAAGGCACTTCTGTGCCGCCTGCTGCGGGGGGCGAGGAGGGCTCCTTGCATCATCGGCTTCGCTGTGCGAAACAAAACTGCATTTCTTCGCGTGGCGAGCCAGCCCGGCAAAGGGAAGGCGTAAAACGGCCCCGGGAGGTGGGGAGGGGGGGAGATGCGCGGGAGGGGGATTTGTCTAATGGTGCCAGGGGTGGCAGCTTTAAGGGAGAAGTGTGAAGGCACAAGGCTGCGGCCGGTCCCTTGCCAGGCGATAGGGGATTAGGTAGGGCTTGAGGAAAAGAGAAATGGAAGCGACAAAAGACGGCGACCCAGGCCTTTCCAGAGAAGGGTCAGCTCTCTCCTGCGCAGCACTTAGTGGGAAATTACTGCTGCTATTGTCTCCTATGCTATGGACAAACCAGCCCGCGGAGCTGGCTCCCGGAAATATTCGCATTTGCCTTACCCCAGCAGAGGGGTCCTGGGGGCAGCGGGGGCCGGGCAAGCACCGCTCGCCTTTCCCACCCGTGTTTCTCCTCCTTTGGGCCAAGGGAGAAGGCGGTGCCGGCGTGTGGGAGCCGCCGGGGAGCCAAAACTCGCCCAAAGTTAGCAGGAAACCCACCCAGCTCCCCCGGGAAAATAGTAAAAACCTCCCCCAGGAATAAAAAAATTTAATAAAAATGACCGGGGGCTGAGCGCTGCTGGCACGGGGGAAGCAGTGCTGGCAGCGAGTGGGCTTTTTGGGGCCGGGGTTTGCTGCCCAAAAACCGTCCGGGACCCCCGGCAAGGCTGCAAGCCGCAGGTGCTCCCCCTGAAAAGTCCCAAAGTTAAACCAGGGCGGCGTGGACCGGGACCCGCAGCTCACCTCCAGCCTGAGAGGTTCCCCCCAAGTGTCAATGAAAACGTTCACTTCTGCTTTTATTCACATTTTTTTTTATTATTTTTATTTATTTATTTTATATATATATCAACTCAAAGGCACTTCCAGCGGGCGAGGAAGCAGGAAGGGGCTCCCGGCCGGCCCCACCGCCCCGGGCTCCCACCACCAAACCCGCTCCATCGGGAGCCAGACTTGTGCCACCTTGTGCGGGTGTTGCGTGCTGCTGGAGCCGCGCAAACTGCGCCAGGGCACGGGGTTTTCTCCGCCTTCACACCCATCAGGGGGAATAAAACGTCTCTGAGGGGCAAAACTGCAGCCGGCGGTCGGCGCGGGCTGGGCGATGCTGTCCTCGCCGTCACGTTTGGCCACTTTTTGTTCCTGCCACCAGCATTTAGGGGACCGTGCTGAGCACGGCGAAATTTAGAGATGCGGCAAAGCTGCTTCTTTGAGCCTACTTTGAAGTAGTAATGCTAGTGGGTCTGAAATCCAGATCTACGCGCTAATCTATGGTTTCGCCTTCAAACGGAGCTGAGTTACAAAGAGCTCGGGAAGATTTTGCATCTATTCAGCAGGCACAAAATCTTTAATTTTCTGAGGAGCAAAAACTCCCCAAGAAACTTCATATAGCTCCTTAGGTTTTGCTTAGCATACGTGATAAAACATTGATTGTCGCAGTTTGGTGACCCATGAAATTTGGGGGTTAGTTTTCTCTTCAGACCAGAGCATATAATTATGCAAATAAAGAGCTGTCACTGATCTAGTGAAATACTCACAAACACATGCAATCCGAAATGGAACAGAAAAGTGAAAATTTGTGGTATTATGATGGTTACAATGATAAATGACATCTCCTTCCAAGTTTCTCGAGAAGTGCATTTTTCACACTTTGTCGCGCATGTCAGGATGCTGCGGGCACACACCGCGGCGCACACACGCACACACACGTCCCGCAGGATCCAGACACCCACAAATGCGTGCACAGGCACACACACACACACACACACACACGCACCCATCCCTCGACTCCCTGGGATTTGTCTCTGCCCGAGCGTGCGGTGGATGCATACATTCTTGGCAGGTTATTTTTGGTTTGGCTGACTCGAGCACGGTGCAATATGTGGCTACACGCGGTTTTGGATGTGACACTTTCCATTTGTACTTCTGAATGAAATTTCTAGAGGGGTAAAAAAAAAAAAAAAAAAAAAGAAAAAAGAACAAAAAAAAAAAAAAGAAGAAAAAGAAAACAATTAGTGATATTTCTCGGGGACAGGAGAAATGCACTTTCCCACGAAAAGCAGCATCTTGTGACTGAGTCCCAGAGATTCACACCGCGATGGCTGCAACCAGCGCGGAGCAATGGGTGCACAATGCAATTTCTTTAATTTCTTTGCTTCCCCCCCCTATTTATTATTTATTTTTTTCCATAGCCCTGCTGCGTTTGAGGGTCCCCATGGGGCCGGTGGCTGATTTCCCCCAGGACCATTCTTTCCCCCTCCTTGGCGAGGAAATGCTGCTCTCCGACGGGGGGATCGCTCTCCGAACCCCTCGCCCCTCTCAGGTGTCACCCTGGTCACAATATCACGGGGATGTCGCGACATGTCCCCGCCACTGGGTCCCGACGAGGTTGATTTCAGACCCCCCCCCCGCCCCCGAGGAGGTCTAGCCCCAAAAAGACATCGATCCGGAGAAAAACCCCGAGGACCCCCGGCCGCCCCTCTCGCCGTTACCTCTCCGCACGGATCGACGCCGGCAGCGCCTCCGCGCAGATCCCGCGCATTTTGCGCGGCCGTGCAGCACTGCTCGCGCCTCCCGGGGGTCCCTCCCCGGCCAGGGGGGTCGGCAGCTCCGCCGAGCATCCGCGAAACCTCCCCGCAGGCTCCACCCGTTTTATTACCGCTGTTATTTTACGCTGGGGTTAATCGGGATTAATGCAGGGCGGTGGGGAGTGCCGCGCACCCCGCGGAGTGTGGGGGAGTGAGGATGGCACGGGGGGGCTGGGGGTGAGGGAGCACCCCCGGGTCCGTCACCCCACGGGGGACTTTTGTAGGGGAACTCAAGTGTTTGTGGGGGGCAGCCCCCGGCGGTACCTGCGGGGGGTCTCGGCGCTGGGACACAGGAGGCGGGATAAGCTCATCTTTATTTTGGCACGGAGTCCTCGGGGGGACCCCCTGCGCTTCGCAGATCCTTACAGAAGCACAACCCGAGGCGAAGGCGCGGTAGAAAAAAGCCCCGAGAAAAGGGCGGCTGTTACAAGCAGAGATTTTTTTTTTTTTTTTTTTTCCCCAAAAACTTTCAAATAAATCCGTCACCGCGACGCTTGGCACCTCGCTGCCTCTCCCGGTGCAGGTCAAAACTCCCCGGGAAGAGCACAGAAACCCCAAATGCGTCCTCCGACCGGGGAGGAAAGGCCGGGGGCGGCTGCACACCGAGCCCCTCTCCCCATCTCCCCCCGCCCCCCCCCCCAAACTTCAGGCTCCCGGTACGGTAAACGCCGCAAAAAGGATGATTTCGGCTCAAAACCGGCCAGTCGTCCGCCCCGTGCACCCCTGAGGGTCTCTGAACCCGGAGGCACCGGCCCCCTCCCCATCCCCCAAATAATCCCCGTCCCCCAGGTGAACCACGGGGAGCATCCCACTAGCGGGGGTCCCGAACCTACGGGCACCTTTTTTGCCTCCCCGCTGCTAACCACATCGGAGGCGAGGCCGGCACGGCCAGTGAAGAATAATAAAAAAAAATTAGATCACTCTAATTTCGCATAATCAAAACGAAAAGAGCTTAATTAGCGTGCTCGCAGGCCGGGCACGCTGTCAGGCACGTCTTGGGATGCGCGGCCGAAAGTTGCCGGCACCGAGGGCGGTGGTGGGGGGACCGGGGGGGGACCTGAGGAGGACCCAGGAGGGGCACAGGGGGGACAAGGGGGGACAAGGGGGGTCCAGCCCGGGTGGGGACGGTGCGAGCAGGGAGCCCAGGCCCCAGTGATCGCCACGGGACAGCAAGTCATTACAAATCCGGTGTATTAAAACGGAAGCATCTTTGCATTTAAAAATAAACGGGAAAATGTGCCCCCTTTTTCTTTTTTGTCTGTCTCTCTCTTTTTTTTTTTTTTTTTTTTTCTGTCATATTTCACAGTGTGATTCAGGCATTTAATGAATAGGCATTTTTTAAGTGGAGCTTTCAAAAGGAAGATAAGATCCACAGATAATGCCATTGATCCGGCAGGAGGAGAAAATCTCTACAACAAAGGGGCTTTCCCATAAATCGGGACCAAACTTCTTCGACCCTCCTACCGGCAGAAAATGAAAGACTGAAGAGTTGATCCCACTTGGTCCCAGAGAAAGAGAAGGCGACTGACTCTGAAATCACTACCGAAATCACAGGCTTGTTAGCACTTCTGAGTTAGAGCCCTCTTTAGAAAAGAGTAATTTGTGTTTTGTTCTGTCTCAAACTAGAAGGAAGCAGCAAAAATCCTGCAGGCAATGGGACCACGACGATGCTGTTAAATTCTGGCATCAGCCTGGTGCAGGGCTATGTCAGGGCAATTAGAGCTGCACCACGCTGCACTGTGCAGTACCACTGTCAGCCTTAATCTGCGTGCTGATGGGCAGCACGAAATCCAAGTTACAGCCCACAGGAAGCACAACCAGTGAACCCATATTGCTTTGACAGTTGCACTCATCTAGAAATAATGCAAAACGCTATTTAGATGTATACATCACGACCCTGTGCTCTAGGAAGAAAACAATCTAATGAGGGGCTGGGAGACTGCTTGCAGGAAGCAAGCAGTGAAGAGGTTTCCCCCTCGTCCTCCTTTTACAATTCTTCGTATTTTATTCTGTTGGAGCGCCGCGTCGGGGTCGGCTTCACCGAGCTGTTCTTTGCCTCCAGGGCTTCGCTGAAGAACCTGAAGATGGATGGGAAGCTCTTCCAGGAGGTCAGCTCGTGGCGCTCCGTACCTGCAGAACAGAGGGGACAGAGTGACCGGGGGATGCTGCACACCGCGGCTGGCCCCGTGCCCAGGGCATCACAGAGAAACAACAGCAACCATCCACATCCATTTCCACATCCACATCCGCATCCATATCCACACCCATGCTTGTGTGGGAGTCGCAGACCCTGCGGACTGGGAAGGTGAGGACCCTGCAGCACAGTGACAGCACTACCTCCATGAAGAAACGTTTGCTCTTCAGATCTGGAGCACCTTGTCCTTTTATTTTTTTATTTATTTATTTTATTTTTTTTATTTTATTTTTTTTATTTTTTGCCCAATACATGTGTATTGACCAAGAAGGGACACCAGACCCTAGCAGCACTGCCTTCCTCGGTAGACCCATACTTGATGAACCCATACATGATGCGCGGGCAGAAAACAGGAGCCTTTCCACTTACCCACACACAAATTCACTCATACCTCATCGTTTTGGAGGGAACCTCTGTTACTTTGCAAGCACTTCCTTGAATGCCTCTCACATTTGCTTTATCAAAAAAAAAAAAAAAAAAAAAAAAAGCAGCAAAACAGCCCCCAAATGAAACCAAGACGCATGCCCACCCTCCTGTGGAGATGAGGAGCCAAACGTGGTGGAAGAGTTGGGATCTCTTCCTGGATAACCCAATTATGCGGGGATGCTGCCGGGAAGTCTCTGGATCCTGGGCCTCCGTTTGATACTTTAACATTGTTAATGATAATTCTTTAGTCTGTAATAGTAGGTCATTGCTATGGTTACTCTACAATGGTGCAACACTTCGCTTTCCCCTTCAGCTATTCGCTCAGACCCGGTAACCACATTTGTTGCTTAGCAACAGTTTTGTGACAGCATCACAATCTGGGGGTGACAACAATGAAGGACACGGTGGCCCTGGATGGCCCCGGAGGGGATGCCACCCTCCAGGGATGCTGGGTACAGTGCCGCCGCTGTGGTGCCCCCATGAGACCCTCATCATCCTCGCGGGATGCATGTCCTCAGCACGGCGCCTCTGTGAGGAGGCCTCCAGTGGAGGCCCGGCCATTTGCCTCTCCTCCCCTGCATGCCCAGAGGCAACCACCCCATCATTTCCCCAAAAAAAACCCTCTGCAGAGAGTTGACTGCTTCCCACACAAAGAGACGCCTGCCTGCAAAGGCAAAGCACGCTGCACACAGGCGCACATTCCCACACCCCCATTTCCCGTGTTTGTCCTAGGGAGACAGCTTGTGACACCTAGTGCAAATTTCCTGGGGCATCTTTCGCTCAAACACTCCCCACCTCCAAATCCATCCCACCATTTGCAGGGCGACAGAACAAGCATGGGTTTTATGGAGGGGTGCTCCTTTGCTGCTGCGGCTTCCTTGCACTCCTGTGTCACATTATGTTCCTTCTCTCTCTCTTTTTCTTTCTTTTCTTTCTTTCTTTCTTTTCTTTCTTTCTTTCTTTCTTTCTTTCTTTCTTTCTTTCTTTCTTTCTTTCTTTCTTTCTTTCTTTCTTTCTTTCTTTCTTTCTTTCTTTCTTTCTTTCTTTCTTTCTTTCTTTCTTTCTTTCTTTCTTTCTTTCTTTCTTTCTTTCTTTCTTTCTTTCTTTCTTTCTTTCTTTCTTTCTTTCTTTCTTTCTTTCTTTCTTTCTTTCTTTCTTTCTTTCCTCTTTTTCCCCATTTCCTTCACTCTGTCTCTCTCTCATCAACAACATTCCTCCTTTGTGAAAGGGCCATCCAGAAACAAAAAATGGCAAAACAATAAGTTTCAGAAGCCTCCCCTTCCCTTTCTCAGCCTTGCCTTCTCCCATGCACTCTCCTCCTTCCCTCAAGAGAGATCAGGCTCACATTCACTGGTGTTACTGAAACTGATTAACCTAAAGCTTTCCTGAAGCAACCCCTCTCAACCCACCCCTCTCAAAAAACAATTCAAGCTTTGAATCTAGAGGGACTCAATGATTCAGTGGTCTAAAGCAATTTTAACACTTCCTATTTTCCCTTTCCTAGTAACAATCTCACTGACAGATGAACAATTTCCCTGGTGATAAAATCACTACAATGGCTATTTAGTTTCTGGGATTATGATGATTCTTTGCTTGATTAATATTGCAATAAGAAAAGCTTGCCAAGTAACTGCCTTGGCCCTTTACAGTCATTTAAAGGTCAAATTTTGTCCTTACTTATTCACATTCAACTACTACTAAAGGGAGAGACCTAAAAATTTAACACTGCACAGACTGTGCATTTATGATTTATATACCGAAGGCTTGGAAAATTAGACAGAAGGAAGAGGAGTTATGTCCTCAGGGTGATGACAGATTTGGCCATAAGGCTTTCGCCAGAGGAAAAATATCGTTGATGAATGCAATCTCAATCGTGTATTTAGCAGTAGACAAATCTAAATTAAATGCATGAGAAGCCATCTATTTTTTGATTGAAAGAACCGTTTGTGAGAGTCGGGTAATACGAGGTGGCTGTACTACAGCCGAGATACTCTAAGGTATATATCCTCTTGGTGCCTGCTAATTTCGATGGCTGTGATTATAAACTGCACGATGCGGTTAAGCAACGACATTCATTCTCGGAAAAATCTGAGGAGCACGGTGCAATGAAAGGACATGTGATGGCCGCCAAGCGTGGGAGACAGCTTGAACATCCTAAAACAAGCCAAGGCTGCTGCTGCTGAAGAATCACAGCCATTGATCCTGCCTCTCCTGACTGCGCAAAGACCCGGAGGGGCAGCCCAAGAGCTTCCCGAGGACCCGCATAGGAACGGGAGCTGAGGGAGCACCAGTATGGCATGGCTGGACAAAATGCATGAGCAGCCAAAGGTCTGAGAGATGAGTGACCTGCTGGCTGCTGGTGTGGAAGGAGGCAAGGGAAACGGTGCTGTGTCAAGTTCAGGGCACCGTGGGGAAGCAGCGCCAAGGCGAGGGGGGATCCGGCAACCAGGAGGGAAAACGAGCAATGAGTAACGCAGCGAACGGGCTTCAGAATCAATTTACGCACGGCAAGAAAGAGATACTGACAGCTGGAAATAATGCAGGCTTGATGATACAGTTGTTGATACAAAAAATCAGGTGAGGGAATACTCGCTAAAATTTAATATACAAATCACCGGGTCTGGATGACATGCATCTGAGGGTCTTCGGGGAACCAGTTAATGAACTTGCTGAACTACTAGCAATTATTTCTGAGAACTCATGCACAATCAGGTAGGCACCAGAGGACTGGGGCGGGGGGAGGAAGAAAAACAATGCTAATTTGAGAAAAGAAGGATTAAATGAAATCACCACACATAATATTTACCTTTGAATATTATTAAAGTAAGAGATCGACATTTAAAAAAAAAACAACCCCGCAGGTGCCTTGAGGAGAACAGAAGCTGTAGAACAAAACGGGCTCAGATTTCACAAGAACAGACAAAAAATGAACTCGCCCACTTCACTGAACCACGGAATCTAGCAGGCAGAAGACAGGGCCATGACCACATCCTCCTGCACAGCCCAGTCAGACACCACAAGTGCGGGAGGGATGTGGGGCATCACCTGCAGCATGGTGCCACCACACCTTGCCCACCATGCCTGTGGCGACCACCACGGTGTCCACAGGTTTCTGGTCCTGCACCTCATCCCAGCACTGTCCCTTGCCTCTGGGTGGGCTGAGGCTGTCTGAGCTTCTTGTGGGCTGGCTAGAGGGCTTTGGAAGAGAAATAATAGGTGTGGTGCAGGGCTGGAAATAGAGCTGTGGTGTCGCTGAGGGATTGGTGTTAGGACTTACGTCTTTTAAACATGGTTATTAGTGATATGAGAGAATAATGGTAGCACTTATTAGTTAGCTGGATGAATTAGCAGGTGATACAAAGAAGAGGACATGAAGAAAAAGAAGGAAGAGAGAAGAAATAATACTAATATTGACACTAATATTGATACATACTAATATTGATACTGCTAACACTAACACACATGAATACAAATTCAATTTATTAATGCTAATGCTATTGCTAATAAATGCTAATACTAATATTGATACTAATACTAATGCTAATGCTAATAAATATGAATACTGATACTGATACCAATAATTACTAATACTAATACTGATAGTAATATTGATACTCGTACTGATACTGACACTAATACTAATATTGACACCAATACTAATGCTAACAACAACAACAGCAATAACAACAATAACAAAAACAATAATATAAACAAAAATAGTTAATAACAGGAGCCTAAATGGGCAGGAAAAATGGAAGAGGGAAGAAAAGGAGCTTGTATTGGTGCTTGCCGAGGTGGCATCGTGTTGCATGTGAGCACGGTGTGGGTGACCCTGTTGCCACGCAGGCCTCCCTGCTTGAGAAGTTTTTCTGCTGAGACCAGCTGCGATGCTGGCCTTGGCTCTGGCCCCTGGGGCAGCAGCTCCTCCTGCAACACCACGGCCTTTGAAATGAATTAAGGGTGCTCTGCACCTCAGGATTTAGTCTCTGATGGAGCAGGCAGCGTCACAGCTCTCCATGAAGCACCTTGCATATTGGAAAGCTTCCACCTGGCGTCAGTGGGAGCCACACCGGGAGGACCCTTGCTGTTACGTCTGTCATCCCAGGCACACGTGTATCGAGCCTTGCCAAGGCCTCCTCCAGGGCTTCTCTGTTTCCACAACATAGAGGAGCAATGCCAAACGCACAAAGAGATGATGATCCACGTTCCCTCTGGCCTAGGGAGGTGAATGCAGTTCACAAGGCCTTGCTGGAAAGGCCTCTCTTTCCTTGTCATGGTATCTACACACACAGAGTCTTGATCCTCATGTATGCCATTGTGTAATGGTGTAATGATGCAATGATGCTGTCCAAACCTGCATGCGTGCATCAGGAAAAGCGGTATTCTACCTGCTGCACCCGTCTTTTCAGATGCTCTTCCCTTTCCCAGAGTTCTAACCAGGAACTTAACTTTTTAACCCCTGACTCCATCAGACGTTACCCAGAGTGACAGGTTTAACTATTTTTAATTCATAAAGTTTCTGCATTTACTATTTTTGGAGAAGGGTCCCTTAGATCTGCACAGAGGAAGTGAAATGTGATCTGCAGAAATTACTGTGGCTGCTGTGACTGCTTTGCTCTACTGAAGTAAATCTCCAGATCTGAAACCCCAAAACAGAAGATCATCATCAGGAGATCAGAGCATCATCAGTTGTTTTATCAGGAGATTTAACAAATATATTTGTTTAAAATCATTATGCACTTTTGATGGGGAGCACAAGAGCTTCAGCAAAAAATTGGGGAAGAATCCATTAGCTCAAGAGGTTTGAGAAAGGATGATCTTAGGAGCTTCTGCATATGCAGTTCTGAACATCTCAGTGGTGAAGAAGTGTTAAAAGCTTAAGCAAAATTAAGAGAGAAGTCATAAACCAATTAATGAAATGGAAGCAGTGATTTCTGTAATAATAATAATAATAATAATAATAATAATAATAATAATAATAATAATAATAATAATAATAATAATAATAATAATAATAATAATATAATACCACACATGCACAAAAGAACAAAACCTTGGTGTGTTTAGTTTGGCTTAGATGTAATAGTTTGTGGAGTCATGGACATGATAGTAATCTAGAAGTGTCTTGGTAGGGAAATGAATTCTTTGGAGGAACCATGAGGGAAGAACCAGGCAAAGCTGGAGGAATGAAATACAGCTTAAGTAGAGGGCTTAGTCCCACAGTAAGTTGTTTTAGATGGAGTGTTCGTGCGAGAAAAATCGTGGGAAGCTGTTTGGCAATGCCAGAGAACAGACTACACATACTAAGGCATGTTATGCTTAGCTATTACCTCCTGTGACACTGACAACAGTGTTTACTTTTGTCGGACATTTATTATCTGTAATATCTTTACTAGAATGACAGAAATGGAGCAGCAAGAATCCCACCAGCCCAGAACAATGATTACCTCTGAACCCTCTCCTCCCCCCCCCCTTTTTATTTTTCCTCATTTACAGCACATAATCTACTCAGAAGCAGCAAGTGGTTTGGAAAGGTAACAAAATATTAACAGCCTCCTCTCAACCTGCACACAACTGATGGGAAGACTCATGCAAAAGCTGAGTCAGAGCAAGGTTTACAAAGTGAGAAAGAGGCTGGGAGCCAACATACCACTGCAGCCATCATTTCCATCACTGTTCATTAAATATTAAGGGCAGTCCCAAGAGCATGGGTCATTTGTTTGCTTCTCTGAGCACTAACCGGTCAAATAAGCCAAAGTTGTAAGGTCGCTCACTTCTGAGTGCAGGTCAAGTCATTTTCTTTTAAGCATGCATTATAAAAAGGAAAAGAGAGCTACTGCGTTACCAACAGGAGGAATCACAAACAGGTTAGCAGTCGAAGGTGCACAATGATCAATGGCGTTTAAAGAGATGGAACAGTTTCAGAAACCCAGTGGTTTTCAGGGACTGGTCCTGGGCAGCAAACTCATCCTATTCCTATTTCTATGTGGACACCTACATGCAAATCTCTATCATCACCATCTACAGACATTTCTACATCTATCTGTATTTATATATGAACATCAGTATTCCTTGCCTGTCAAATATGAGATGGGGAGTTCACTTTACATCACAGAAGGTATTTTGGTGGTGAGAAAGCACCTATGGAAGCTGCAGGATCTCATCGCATTAAGTAGCAATGGGTCAGGCAACAGTCTCTTGGGAATATTACAGGCATACCTGAAAAATTGCACATGTTCTTGAGTTTCTTTCCATCCAGCCCTGTTTTTTAATAGTTCATGATTTTACCAGCTGTATTTAGACAACCAGTAGCACTGATTCTATTTGCATGGTAGATCATAGCTCTGAAACCTGTTGATAATACACATCAGTGTAAACTTTTTAGTTGTAGGTTCTTTTTCTTCTATCATAAATTAGAAAAGAAAACAAAACAAAACATCCAACTTTATAAAATTGCATCCAAGAGCACAAAGTAGTTAGCATTTGAAAAACATCATTTTCTCCATCAGGGGAGAGGAAAGTTTTAAGTAAATGAAGTAAATGAAGAACACTCATTCACCTGGCTTCTTTGGAGACCTCTATAATACCCATATTTAAGCTTCGAGGCTCCCACAGGTTATAAACCTGGGAAACACCAATGTACAAGATGGCTCTTAACACGCAGCCGCACCGTGACAGCAGTCAGTGGCCTCTCCTTGTCCTGTGCTTCCCAAGGGAAAGTCCAACAGGGTTTTCTGTGGCTGTGCTCAACATTGCTGTGCTTCAGGGATGGGCAGCAGCCAAGACTGGGGCTAGAATGCTGCCCTAGTGTGTGCACAGCACTTGACATTTACACCACATCATGGCAGTACCTGTGTGCTCATTTAATTCATGCCAAATGAAATACTGCAGGGCAGATTTAAAAATCTGAGCTTATTCCAAAATCCCGAAGCTTTTCAGTGATTCTAGTGCTTACAGGGCGGAGATGTGAAGTTACACCCCTCGCTGGCAAGCTCTGCTGACGTGGGAGAGCACTACTTACGCAAGGAGTTTCATTGATTAGGGCAGGACCGGGTGTGTGAAAGGACCGGCGCTTAGAAAATAGCTACTCTCTGTGATGGTGTTTTACGATTATTTGCTCCTAAATAGTAATTGTACCATCAAACATCCGGATGGAGAATTAATTATTGGAAATAATTCAGAAAATGCTGATGTAAGCTTCCTTCAGTGAAGAACATCGCAGATTTGTAAAACCCACCAAGCAAATGAAATTATGTAAATCACCCGAGGAACAGCTGTACCAGCAGCATGAGCACGAGCCGATACGGCTTTGGCGCTCCCAGGCACGCACGCAGCCAAGGCGATGCTGTGGAAATGGCAGCGCCTGCACCCAGAGCAGCGAGGAAGGGCAGTGCTTTAAAATCCTGCATTATGTGACGGTAAAGACACCCTGCCTAATAAAAATGGAAGAGGGCCCTTAATCACCAGCAGGATAAGCACAGACCTGCAATTGCAAAAAAGCAATTATAAAGTAAAACAGCTGAATATAATTTTCCCCCCTTACGTGCCAGAACTGGTGTGGATGCCAACACTGGCAATCATGGAAGTGAAGGAGGTCTTTCCAGGGACAGAAATGGCCCCGTGCTGAAGGAACAAATGGGCCATGAAGCGCTGCAGCAAATGCCCAGTGCTTTTAGGATTTCAGCAAGAATCTGAATTCAAATGTCGTAAGCCTGTAGTGCATAAATGAACTCCTGCTGCCCCCATCCCCCTCGTGGAAAATGTTCATAATAAGGAGCATTTCAAAGGGTTTTTGTTTTCTGAAATTTCTGCTTGGATTATAATGTCCTGTTGTATCTTTGTAGGCAGAGGATTACAGTCAACATGAGCCCAGACAATATTTGCAGGTGCAGGAACAGCATTTTATGTACTGTACTTTTACAGTTAAGTTCAGAGGCAACTCAGTCTTGTGCTTCCTGCCACTGGTGCTCACACAGCACTCATCACTGTAAAAAAGCCCTGCCTTTGAAAGGAAACTCAATTCAACTCAACCCAACCCAACCCAACCCAACCCAACCCAACCCAACCCAACCCAACCCAACCCAACCCAAGTCAACGCAATGCAACGCAACGCAACCCCTCCATGGTGTCTCCACCAGCTCCCAGTCTCTGCCTGGTCTCCTGGTCTTTCTTTTTTTTTTTTTTTGGCTGAGTTTGTGCTGGCGAAGAAGAAAACCCCATCAATGTAGATGCACTGCCTCTGAGACACTGGCGGTGCTCCTGAGGGAAAGCTGAGCAAAACACATCCATAATCCTGCTGTCTGTGGCTGCTGGAGGGTGGGAACAGGGCAAGCGATGGGGACGTCCACCTTCTCTCCTGCCGGACACCTGCTCCAGGTGCCACAAGCTGCCAGAAAGGACTTAGCGCTTTGTGTCAAGAGGTGAAATTTAACAGCCTAAACCCAAATGATCTTGAGCATCCTGATTCAGCTGCTCAGTGCCCCCCGAGGTGTCTAAGCTCCACTGACACCTCTGTGCCTGACCTTAGAGCTTGTGCCTTATTACAGCACTGCCTCTGTATATGCTCAGAAACACCTCAGGCTTGACAGGGCAAATGCTTTCATGGGTCTCAGGCAGATAGAGAGGCCCCTCCGTAATGCTCAGTACGTACACAGGCCTCAGAGGGAGGAATGCCCTCTTCAATCCTTCTTTTTTTCCCAACTTTCTTTTCACTCCTTCCCCATTTTAATTCTGTTCAAGACACCCGTTTGTCCAGGAGGAACTTCTGAATTCCTCCCCCCAAACTTGCCCACCTCACAGCTCTTCCCAAACCCTTGCCCACCAGATGTCCCTTAATTCCTCTTGGATCTCATCCATACATCTAGACCATCTCTCCAGTCTTTATGGCTCCTAATTCCTTTTTTTTTTTTTTTTTTTTCCTTCGAACTGTTCTCATCAGACCTTCTCCTCGAAAACACCTCACTGGAAAACAGAGACTGAGACATGGTTTTGCCAGGTTTTTAAAAAACATGGGCACAGGCTGCACCTACCACTCAGGGATAGTGGTGAGACAGAAAAATGAGGGCACGTCCATGACAATGCAACAGCCCTACCCTGAATGGTACAACAAATGAGCAGTCAGTCTTCTATGTGAGAATGATGGTTTCATGGGAAATTTAGTACAGTTTTTAGTGACTTCATGGAAAGGAAACACATCTGTGTTTGTAAAATGCCTGGAAAATAGAGCTGGGCTACCAGAACACAAAAAAAAGCATAACAAAAAAGAGTTTAAAATTCAAGTTTTGGAGTCATGGACAGGTTCTCTGTTCATTCTGTTAAAATATGAATTTTACCAAGTAATTACAAAAAAAATAAAAAAAGCTCTATGGGAGAAAAACTGTGAAAAAATTGCTATGGTGGGAAGAAGACAGCGCTGTTTCACCAGTGAATTCACACTGATACAGTCAGCATTAACCTTCTTATGTAAGCATGACCTTTGCTGGTCATTGCGAATGAACATTCTTGAGAAAGGCAGGGGACTGAACCCAGACCGCGAGATTTCATGGGCAATGATCATTGTTGTGGGTCAAGTACAGCTGTGCTGCAATCATAAAGTTAATAACCTCTCCCACGGCAGCTTTACATACGGCTGTCTCCGAGGAATGCTATTTCTGTAACTCACAGCCTTTGGAGATGCTATTTATAATTTATAACCAATCTGAAGCGCAAAGATTTTTTCTCTCCTGCAAGTCCCAGTAATCAATACAGGTCTGCACCCATCACAGCCCCGTTGACGTGAAGTTGATGTGAAGTGGGTGAGCACTGTGGCTCAAAACCACTATGGTCACCTGCAGCATCTGCAAACGAAGGGGAAGGAATGCTCTGTTCGGGTGCCATCTCAGCTCTTTAGTGTCACAAACTAAATTAATTGCATATTTGCCTCAGAAACACTCAGAAACTTGAGTTTTTCTGGCGTGTGTCTCATGGACTTCAGGCATCCACGCCTTAATTCATAACACATCAGGAGCTGGTGTTTGATACTTGACGTGTCCGTAGCGTGGAAACCAGCAATTTAAGACTAAGCACTAATTTGCAGAGGCTTTGCAGATGCGAATTACACTAGATTTAACTAAGCTGAGTAACACTGCACTTCCCATGACTTAACCTCGGAGATGTCATCAGAGGGAGCATTCAAGATTAATGACCATGGAGCTGCACCAAGGGCACAGCAAAGCATAGGACATCAGGGAGGGAGGGGAGACGTTGGTGGCTGTACCTGAGATGAGATGAGAACACATACTGTGACAGAGGGGGGGTGACCTCCACCAATGCCCTGCCTGAAATCCCCTTTCCTGAGAGGTGGGCACATGCATGGAAGGTTGGTCTGCCACCAGCAACAGAGTCTGGGATGAACGTGGAAAGGTCAAGTTTGTGGTGGAAGGAGGAAAAAAAAGACAAAAAAATAAACCCTTTAAAAATGGAAGACTCTTGCTCTGTCTTTTTCTGCTTTTTCTGGCTTTTCTGTGGCTGGAGTAAGCTCATCAGGACCCAGGGACCAGCATGGGGAAGGACAGATGTGGATTTCTCCTGGAGGAACTGCAGGTCATGTCCTGCCTTGCAACCCTGGGAGAAGCACAACTGGCCTGAAAGCAGCCCCCAAAACACATCTTTCTGCTAACATGGTATTCATCATCCAATCGAAGAGCTTAAAAGTTTGTAGCCACTTCAACACTTAAATAAGCTCCCTTTGGGAGACCATATTTATTCCAAAATGAGGACTGATTTGCTACTGCCATTCAAATATATATATATATATATAAATGCCACCAAGCTCCAAAGCTATCTTCTAGCTGACATAGTCACCTCCATTCTGAAGGAACAATGTTTGTTTTCCCTACCAGACAGACAGAGGGGGAAAAAAAAAAGAGAGAGAGAGAAAATAGCAAAGCTTAATGACCCTGGTGCGTTACCAAATGCAAATTCTGATTTTGAAATACTAACCTGACCTAACAATCGACCTTCTGATGTGGAGTCTTCTGACAGAAGTCAGGCTCACAGAAAAAGCAAGCAAGATCCTTCATGTCATGGTAGGGATCTTCTGCCAAGGGTTCAGTGGGTGCTGAAGAAAATTTGAGTTTAGTCTCTCAGTGAGAAAGATGGTAAACCTCAAGAACTGGAAATGAAAAAGCAAGAACCTGCCAGGAAAGTATATTTGGAAGTGGAAGAGAGATGAAATATTTAAATGAGTTTCAAAACTTGTTTCAAATTGTTTTCTTTTCCTTACATTGAGAATCTTTTTTTTTTCTTTTTTTTTTTTTCTTTTTTATATAAAATTAAGACAGAATGGAAAGAAGTTGTCAGGGTAATTTCTCTCTGAAGAATTGCTGAACTGGAATTATGTCATCTTGCATTAAAATTATCAGTTATTGCCACAGTTGGCCCGCAAATATTATATTAAAGAAGCAGGAAGAAAATCACTAAAATACATTTGGGGAATTCTTTTGTTTGTGCCCTGTGCATATCTTTTAATACTTATTGCTCCAATTTGGCTTGGTTTGTCTAAAACACTGTAGGCTGTTTTTTCAAAACAAGCCTAAAACAACTGTTGATATATTAGAGAAAAAACGACATGGGGAAAAACAAGATTGAGGTGGGAGCTGAAGTTTGTCTAAATGAGAACAATATCAGCATGCACAAATGCACAGACAAGCACAGTTTGACAGTCACTGCTCATAAAAGATCCTGCAAGGAGTTAATATGAAAACTAAATCTCCTGTAGAGGGAAGTTGGAGGGGAGCTCATATATAAGCACTTAAGGAAAACTTGCGCTGTGGCTGGAATACATATAGCGCGTTCCCCATTAGTCTAGGGATAAATGAAATGCAATAACCACGATATATTGCTATATTAAATTAAGAAAATATTTTTTTCAGTCTTTTGCAAAAAGAGGGAATCTATGACTGACTAAAAAGCAACGCGCTTTCCGTCAACAACATACCCATCTGTTTTGACACGCTTTTCAGAGCCAGTACCAAAACGACATGAATGCTTCACATTTCGTGCCTCTGTAGCTGCACTACGTGACTGCTCCTCCCCGCAGGAACCTCACCGAGCCTTGCAGTGCAAATCCTCCACATCTCCAGATGCCTCGGGTGGATTTTCCACCGAAGGCCTACAGGGTTGCCTCCGAGCTGGGAAAGGAAGGGGATGTGCAGGGCTTGCTCCCATACGGATCGCTCCTTTGTGAAGCCAGGAAAACCAGTCCCTGCTCAGAAAACACTGCCCCAGGCTTCGCTCTGTGCATAGGGGTCCTGCTTGGGTCTGGGGGAGAAGAGTGACTCCCCTCCATGCAGGGAGCCCCCACACACCATTGCACTGCATCCCAATGTGCCAAAATGCCCCCGCTGGGGCAGGACCATGATGGCACCTGCCCCGTGGCCCAGGGTTTCTGTCACTGATCCGAGTAACAACCACCTCAACTATGGTAATTTCCATATTTTCTGTGTTTTCTTTAATAGGGAAGCACCTTGAGGGGACCATGCCGCTGCCCTTGCACAGCACTGGCTGAGCTGGACATCTGATGTGCACGCCGGTACATAAATTAAGTTTCACAACAGAAACGGTTCAGAAAAAAAAAAAAAAATCAAATAAATCTGTGGCAGACAAGCTTAGCAAATCAAATAGATGCAACTGCTTTGGTACGGGCTGGGAAGTGCTAAAACCAAATGCTTCCTTAGGACACCCATTGCTTAATGTGGCTTTCTGAAATATGAAAAGCAGATACTTTTTAATTGGGTTTAGTATCCCAAATGGGTCATGGAGATATTCCTATCTGACTTTTGTGTGTTAAGCAAGTAGATTCTTTGTAGTTAGGGATCTCCATAGTTTCCATTATAAGAGCTTGTCTTCAGTTGCTTATAAATTTTGCCAAGCTAAGTATTTGGGATGAAAATTCCCATGCTCTGTTTCTGCCTCAGGCTGATTATTATTATTTTTTTTTATGTTTCAACTAAAAGGATTTAGTCACTTCAGGAAATAAGATTGAGGAAAAACATGTTTTGCCCCTGTTGGGGAAAAAAGAAAAAGGAAAAAAAAAAAAAAAAGAGACAAGAAAAGAAAGCCTTACAAGAAATTCACTGAGCAGCTCCTGCGTCTCTATTCTTCACAGCAATAGTCTGCAATTTGGAAGGTATGGTCCCTGTTGTCCTTTTGCAGTTCCCATGAAAAACCACCCAGCTTTCTGCCTCGTCACAGTCCTTTGAAAAGTCTCATTTGCATATGCTCAGTGAAGAGTCCCCAGAAGCTGGCACCCAAAACGGGCCCACGACTGCTCTGAAGATGCTGCTTGCGAGAGGCGGGCCCTGTGGGCACTGTGGCATCAGGCACAGGAACCGAGCGTGGCTTCACTCCATCCTGCGCTCCAAATGCAGGCGAAACAAGGAAAGGAGGGAAAAGAAAAAGCCACTTAATAGCACAAAAGAGAGGGGAGAACTAGTCCTGGGGGCAGACTGAGAGCGGAGCTGGCTGTGCAAGAAGGCTGCTGGAGGGAGGTGGACCTGCAGCTGGAAGGAGGGCAGCCCAGGGCAGGGAACTGGCTGCAGAGAGGCTGGGGAGTGGGGACAGGGACCAGGGCGGTGTTGCAGGGGCAGCACCGGTGGCAGGAGGGTAACAAGGAGGGGAGCAGATGCAGCAGGCCGCAGTGGTGCAGGTTTTTCCATCTCGCTGGAGGACCCATCCCCTCCCAGCACCACCAGAACAGACCAGCTGGGTCGGTGCTTCCTTCTGCCTTAGCTTGGGTTCATGGAGAAGGCGACAATGAACAACTCTAGTGATATCAGCTGCTTTGCCTGGCTTCACTAGTACAGGCGCCTGGATCTATGATTTCCAGCTCCACACCTGGCCTGCATCAACAGAGCCTCACACGACAAAATTTCTCTTCTTGATGAGGCTAAAGAAAGTGAACTGCACACAGAAGAAGCACATTAAGAGAATATTTGAAGTGGAGATTGAAGGGAAAAGTTAGACAATCGGCTTAGTCAGTACCCGAGTGGCTCAGGGACAGGACCATGGTGACTACCGCTGCCAGTGGGAAGGAGGAGATGCATGGCGAGAAGGTTGCCAAGCAAGCAGCAAGGGAAACAGTTTGTGATCACACCATGCAGAGATTGGGAACTGCTTCTGGTGACTGGAGACTTGGCCCCTGGTGGAACGTGCTTATTGGCGCTGCTCTGATACAACTTCCATCTACACTGTGCTGCCCTTGGGGATCTCTTGTGCCTTCCTCCACCAGGCTCCTCCACTGACTCATTGCTTGGGTCAAAACAGACTGGAGTTTTTCAGCAGAACTTGAAATAATTTCATTTATAATGAAGCACAATGAGGAAACAAAGGAGAATGTAATACAGCTTGGGAAACTCAAGAAATACGGCACTTTAATTGCCATTCCATGGATAATGAATGGATTTAAGTGTTGGGTTTAAAAACAGATATTTAAAGTAAAAAACAATGTCTATTTTAAAGAACAACAGCAGGGAACTAATCTCACTAGGGGAGTAAAACTTGCATGATTTCCCAAGTGCCAGGGAGGGTTTTGAAGCACTTGCTGGAGTCTCACCACAGAAGCAGATCCTGTGCCACTGAACCATGCACAGTCAGGACGTTCCTGATCCTTCCAGGAAAGGCCTGGCTCACCTGGTTTCTTAGGCCCAAAGTTTCCAGGTGAGTATCTTCCCAGATATGTGTCACCTCTAATGGCCACTCACATTTACTGAACTACTAGTATTTTTATCTTAACCCAGCTGAAGATAACTGTTGTTTCCACCTGAGAGCACACCATGTCTGTATGGGGGCATGACCACTAGGGTTGCACAGCACTGTTGTGATTGCTGTAAAGAACGAGGATAACACAGAAATAATAATTTATGCTCAAAATAAAGCTCAAATAAAAATCAAGCCCAAATAACTCATCTGTGGTGAGTTTTTCCTGAGGCAGCCCACCAGAAGTTCCCAAGGCACTGGCCCGTAAGGTAGGGGCTCAGAGGAGCTGACCAACACCTGGGGACAGGCTGTGTACAGCAATCCAGATGGACATCACAGGTTGGCTTCATCTGAGGATGCATGAGCTGTGACTCTGCCAATCCAGTGGCGCACGGAAAGCACCGAAGAGCTGTGCTCGCTGCAGGGGACAAATTGCACTCGCAGGACACAACATATGTAGGAGCACTAAAGTATAAAATACAAAATGTTTGTACATTGTCATTGCTCACTCTAGCATGAACTGATTGGGCAATAGTCTGTCACTGTGGAGGACTCTGGATAATGTTAACCCATTAAAACTTCGAGCATTTCATACATCGTTGGAGCTGAGAATGGCCAGTCACTGAAAGCAGTATTACGCTGCAGTCACATCGCACGCACCTCTAGACTCATCCCAAAATTCGCTGCCATAACTTCAGCTAACAGTTACCTATCTGGGGTTTGGATAACAGAACAGTTAAAAAAAAAAAAAGGAATGAATGAAAAAAAACAGTATGAAGACTCATACAGGGCACCATGAACACAGCACTGACAGTTTTAATGATAAACCTATCGGAAAGAATCCATGCATCTAAACTTGTACTTGCTATGATGTGTGATGCTGTGACATGTATTTTGGGGTGCCAACCATACACAGTTTGTTTTTCTTGCTCCAGCTGTTAGCATGTACCTTTCTGTGCTAACATCATGGCACTCTTCAAATGAGACTCGAAGGAAGGGTGACATAGCCACAGGCACAGAATCAATTACCCCCAAACAACAATGTAATTGATCATTCTCAAATACAGAAAATCTGCTAAGCCCTGCCAAGCCCTAACAGGCTCAGTTTCAAAAGCAGGCACATAACACTCACTCAAAATCTGTAATAAGCTAGGCATAGTTTAAGGCATAGTTTAACCTGCCCAAGAACGCCATCACCTCTATAAGCATTCATGTTCAGTAGCATATTTATGACAACTGCAATGTTTGTGTATCATATTATAATTCAGACAACACAACACACTTTGCACACTTTTATCTATGCTTTATGGCCAGTATCTTTTATATATTACCAACTACTGTTCATTTCTTTGTTTACTGCTGCCATATCACAACGTACCTCCCAGGTGTGGCAACGGCTGATGTTGCTGCACGTACTCTTAGGAGCAGTTCTTGCTCACTACCTTGGGACACCACGTTTGCTCTGTGCAGTACAAAATCTGCTAACCCCAAACTCCTAATTATTTGCTGTTCCAAGCTGTCATAATGTCAAAGCACCATCTTTTATTCCAGGTGAGTCTTTTATCCTATGCATCTACCTGTAGCTGTTACATTTCAATGCACATGAAGGTACTGGGGCCTGGAGACATGAAGAAAGGAAAATGACATCTTTTTTCCTTCCACAGGCACACATATATACCCCATCTGACAGTGCCCTGGTATGCAACAGGCCATCAAGTATTTGGTAAAAACTTTGCAAACGATCATCATCTTTTCAGGACGAGAACTCTTCTACTCCCTTTGTATGCAGTCTTGAATGCAAATTGGGCACTAGCGTAGGCATTTCTCTCATAAACAGCTATGTTCCATTTATTTAACCTGCTAAAGCTAAAAACCGAGCAGCTAACATACTGCAGAAAGCCAAATCTACCCAAGGCACAAATTAGTTTGTTAAGCAACAGTCATTGGGTGTTACTGGTGTTCTTGGGTTTTGCATTTTCTTTCCTCTTAAAATATCTTTCCTTAAATTCGAAGTAATGTCATTAATTACAGCAGGCTGCTTGACAGGCTTCTCTGGTAACAGGCAGCACAGTACGTTTTCTTTAAAGGGCTCACGATACAAATGCTGAAGTAAGATGTGTTTTTACTTAATGTGGATAAAGTGTGTGAATGAAGTGTGAAAAATCTGAAGTGGGAATAAAAAACAAGCCTAAAAGAATTAGGCTCTTCCCTCTTTAAAAATAAATACTGGAAAATTGTTTCATTTAATAAAATTGCCAGCTTTGCAATCCAAAGAGCTCCCCTATAGTCCCTTCAAAGAAAATAAAGACAAATCATTACACAAGTGGCAATATAAACCCGTTCTTCTCTGTCACTTTTGCAAAAACTAATGCTTGAGCTGCGGACTTGTAACAAGTTTTGACTACGGGCCGTTGAAAATCTGGCACTTCCATGAAGCTCCATCAGGAGCAAAATGATCCACCTAGGGTGACGGTACTTAAACCTAATGTTTTGTGCCTGGACCCCTTTCCACCAGCACTGTGTCCCTTGTGGCACTGGATTTTCGTGATGCAGCAGCCGAGTCAGCCTCTAAGTCGGTAGGGGAAGGTCGTCTGTGCTCAATCGTGTGCGGACCCACACTCAGGGCTCACCCCCATCACCTGGAAGTGTGGAAGGGTGGGGCAAGGAACCAGACCCTTTTGGTCCCATCCATTTTTGTTCACTACATCAGAAACCAAACCACTGAGATTCTTCAACTCCACGCCCCAGATCCTCTTAGGAGGAACAGGCCAAAGCCAAGCTGGCTGAGCCGCACCCCAACCAGGCTCCCTGTGGTTTTATAGGTTTAAGTAGCTTAAGGTTATTTCATTGTGCCACACCGTCGTGGAGGAGCACTGGAAGTGCTAAGGTTGTCAGTCTGCTGAGCTATCAAAGATTAGCTCATGTAGGAATGTATCAACATCCTTCATATACAGCTAATCAAATTTGAAATTACTGACATGTCACCTTGAGGAGGAATTTGATTTATTATTTGCAAAGTAATCCAGAAAGCAGCGAGATGCACTGCTGTAAGAATTACTGTTATGCTGTTTATGACAATACATTAGTTTTGTTGCTTCTTTTGTGCCTTCACAAAATAATAGTAAATAACAAAACTTTCTTTGTGGCATTAAGTAGTCCAGAGAGCAACATGTAAAATGCTGCTCTTCAAAGTAATAATTCAGATATAAAACCACAGAATAATTGTTTACTAATCATTAATGTATGTAGCTGAAGATATGAATGTATGTAGCTGAAGATATGAATGTGTACAGTTATTTTCCCTCTTTGCAATGGACCCATACTTAATGGAGAAGGATACCAAAAGCCATTTTGGCTCTGCAACCTCTCTTGCTCATTTCTCCCCATTGGGTAGCAGGGCCTGCTCCAGTGGGATCAGATTTTAAATGTCATGCAAATAGCATACAAATTTTAAAATGCCATGCAGTTTAAGTGCATACATAATTTGTAGCATATTTACTTATATGTGCTCCTAAATCACAATGCCTGTGAACACAAACCAGGAATGCAGAAGTATGTACATTTTTCATGCACAAATGTGTGCTAAAACCATCTGAAAATCTGCCCTCTTGTAACTTCATATCAGAGGTGACTTAACTTTGTCTTGAAAATAAAGAAAACACAGGATCCCTCTCAAAAAAGTCAGATACCTGGTTAATTGCATTGCAGTATTCATCCAGTCTGCACCACAAATTAACACAGAGTACTCATGTATGCCACAGGCAAAGCTTCCCGAATTAAAGATTTATTTTTAGCACTGATAATTCGCTCCCGGTTGTTATGTATAGTTTTGTATGTATATAAATGTATGTTTATGGCACAACGTAAATAAGAGTTCTGCATTTGAGATCAGCTACCCTGGTAAGTAAATGACTATGCATATAAACAAATCTGTTCACTACCTTCAAATATTTTTATTTGTCATATAATTATATCATATATATATCTTCACAGATGTATAAAATATATTCTTAGGAAAATTGCCACAGAATGTTGTTGCTTATATTAAGTAAATGGTATATTTGTGTACTGTGCTCCGTACTTATATACATGAAGCATATTTGTATACACATAGAACTGCCAAATATTTCACTTCTGTTACTGTACACACAGGTTGATATTACTAGGAAAAAAAAATAAAAATAAAAACAAGTCCTAACTCTCTGGAGTGTTTTGGAGACCGGGTTACCAGCACCCCTTTCAGAAAACGTGTTTTAATGCTGACAAGGCAGCAACAAGATGCTTGAGGGAAGGATGCTGTATGGCCAGGTAGGCTCACAGCTAACAACACAGCCTTTACCCACCTTTAGTCCATTTAAATCGAGGCTGATGATTGTTGGCACCACCAGACAAGGTCTGGAAGAAGCTTGTGAGAACCCCTCTGCTGTCCAACTGGCTGCTTGCTGCGGGGTCATAAATTCCTGCCCACCACTTTAAGGGCTAGGTAAAACAGACCTCTGAAGAACTGACTTTACCCCGCATTCCATATTTTCTTCCCATCCCAGGCGCTCGGGGCCTGGCTAATCTACTAAAAGAAGCAAAAAGTGCATTTACAGGTGGCTTCGAGGAGAGGTGTTTCAAGCTGCAGCAGTGAGATCGAGAGGAAACAGGTTCTGAGACAGTGTGGGAATTTTCAAAATGGAATTTAAATAACTAAAAGAGTAACAAGGGATGTGAGGTGAATTTCAAAATATTAGCATTAACAACTTTCTTTTTTTAGACAGGTTCTCTCTGGCAAATAAAGCTGTTAAGTGATTTCAATAGCATCAATATTATACACAAAAATGTGATATCGTTAATAACAATGAAAAAGAAGAGAATTCTCACGGGAGGTATAAAACTGGTGTGCAACAAGTTATACCCTCACTCTCCTAATCCAGTCTGAGCCATTTAATTTCATGTTTTTAAAATATATTAAAAGGCGTGCTTTTTTCTTCCCCACAAAAGCCTCTTAAAAAGCATTCATAACACATCCATGCGCATATGAAGTAGGTGGTGGTATGCTAGCAGAGCCGAGGTTGCCACGTGGTTGTTCTGGGGAAGGACAGCCCTCAGTGCCAATGCTGAAGCTGACCAGACAGATCAGACCCTCGGGAGGGTCCTGGATTTACATTTCATAAGCTTAATAATATTCTGCCTGATTTATGATTTGCTGCCTGGAACAAAGAAGGTTGTGCTTAACAACTTTACTTTAGTGTGGGTAACTGTTGATCTCAAAATGGCACGTAAAATGCATTTACATCAGCGCTGCTAATAGGCCCATAATGATTCTTTATTATGTTTCAGTGAAAGGCAACTGAGTGACAGGTAACTGATTTTGTAGATCAAATAACTTTCTGCCACCCCCACACAGCTCCCAGCTGCTGCACACTTCACACGCCAATACAAATACAGTTGTAAAGTAGACAAATATATTATAACTACGTTATTAAATGAGACACAACACAGGGTGCTGGAAGACTCAGAGAGCTGTTTAATAGGGAACTACGGGGATGCGAAACTGAGTTCCACGAGGGTTTTGGCACACAGCCGGTGCCCCCGTCCCTGATGCCAGAGCTCAGCAGCACCATGCCTGTGCTCAGATAGTGCCTGCCCTGCCAGGGCAGGGGATGCTCACTGCACGGTGCTTAAAGAGAAGCATTCCGGTATGTAGGCATGGGTACTGCTCTCAGAGACACTGACAAGGGTGTTCAGAAATCCTGGTGCTGGAGGCTGATGGTGCTGATGGCCTGCAATGCTGCAAAAGCCTCCCGCTTGGCCGGGATTTATTTTTACGTGCTAAACTGTGGGTAAATAAGGCGTCGGAGTCTGTCTGATCATCTTTGACAACTCTAACCCTGCCATCACAGCCACAGGAGAAACCATCACGTACCCAGTCCTGACCTCCTCTTTAATCTGCGTGTGTACTCTCCCCGGACCCCGCAAATAAAGGGCAACCAGCAATTTACACATGAATCAGCCTTCTCTGCCGAGCAGGCACCAGAGACGTCCCTTCTGCCGTGGTGGGGAGAAGTGGCCAGGTCGGAGATGGTCTGCCCAGGAATCACGGTCAGCAGTGGCGGGCAGCAGAATGCTTGGCGGGATGCCTGGCGCGGGCAGCAGCCACGGAGAGCAGAGGAGTGCCGAGAGGGAAGCTGCTCAAAGCAGGCCATGTCACACAGCGTGGAGATACACCGCCGATAGGAGATGGTACAAGATACCTTAGCAGGCAGCCGTATGGAATTCAAGATGCATTTTGATGAGGCGCAAGCCTTGTGGTTACTTCAGGTCCTGGCTCCGCTTGCATGTGCTGCCGCTCGCAGCCACCACTGACACCGGCATGCTTAGGAGTGACTGGCCAGGGGCATGCATTGGCCAGCCCTGACAAAATGCTCTAATGACATCATTCTCAATGGTGAATAGCCAAACATTTTACAACGTGAAGGTCTACTGTAGAGGCAGTGCAGTGCTCGGTTTCCACCAAACATCACTGCTCAGAGGAGTTTCCGCTGTGCCTAAGCCCGGCCCGTGCTCTCCTACCTGGAGCAGGAGGCGAAGTGGGGACCAGCACTGCTTCATTGCACGCACTGGAAGTATTTCTGCAGGTGAAGCCACTGCAAACCCAATCCACCGCTCTCTTGTTCCCACTCCTGCCCCTTGTGGATGCCCTACTGGACGTAGCTCTGCCCCACACCCAGCTTGCTGCCACAAGGGCACAACACAAACAACAACATACAGCCTTTTAAAGCAAACAAGCAACAAGATGAAACAAGAGCAGTTTGGCTGATGAGATGACTTTACTTTCTAAAATCCCGAAACCAAAATATCAAATAAAAACTAGGATGTCTTCCTCCTTTATACCCTAGGTAAATGCCTTATTCTCTACAATTGCACCTTTTTATTGGGGTTACATCCATCCTATCTTTGTTTAACCTTCCTGAAAACATATTTATTGCTGAGAATGCTTATGGTATGCATCCGTGCTTCCCAAGATACACGGGAGTAAAAATAAGATTTCAGAAATTGATTCTGCCTTTGAAAAAAAATATAATTCTATGAGTGCTACACCTATATATCTGATGGACAAAACAGACCTACTGAGTCTAATTGCTTTAGTATTTACATGATGATATGAAGGTGTAAAATAATGATATAGGTTGGATATGCCTTCATTTAAATTTAATACCAACGTTGCTAGCATCTGATCTGCGTTTATTAGCATGGTACATTTTCTGTGAGTATGGTTTGACTAGATGCCAATGATTTTTGAACTATGTAGTGAAGCCAATTAGCTCTAAGAAATAAACTGATACTTCTCTCTAGTGTCATACTAACTGCTACAGTATGAATTATGCTGCTGATAAAGATGTTGCTATGAGCCAAAACATAACTACAAAGACTTAATCAACTTGCAACATTTACATAATCATAATAAGAAATTCAGCTCTGAAAGAGTTGTGTTTACGTCCCTAAATGTACGTTTTTAACGGACGCCAAAAACAAAGGTAAAAATTAATATAAAATGTGGTTTATTGTTCTCCAAGCCTTATGCTCTCCCCCATTTCCTGGAGCGGGCGCTGTCCCTCTGCCATCCCAGCCCCGGTCACGGTGGACGCGCTCCCTCCTCAGTGCCCTGCTCTCCCCTCGTGCTGCAGCTCTCTCCTGCCCGGTCTCGCTCCTTCTCCTCCCTACACATTGCTTCTGACCCCTCCTCACCGCCAGCTCCCTGGCTCTCGTTCCCCTCTCACCCCGTCCAGGGGCTCACCACCATCCGTCTTTCCTTCCAAGCCTGGCTGTTAAGTCCTTTCACAGCCCCCGGAGATGTCACCTGCTGGGCTTCCAGGGCAAGCGCTGCTTCCAGATCCTGCTCGTGGCTCACGTTGGCTGCTGCTGTTGTGTAATAAACCTCTACAGCCAACCCTGCCCTGTTTGTTAAAACAGCACTGCTGCCCAAGCTCACCATGGCCAACATGATGCCTTCTTCTCTTTTCCTGCCAACGACCTCAGGGCCTGCAGGCACTCATCCTGTGAAGATCTTTGTCATGCCGTGCTGCTTTTTTCACCCTTCACTGGCTCTGCTTGCTTGATCACAGGGAACTTCAGGTCACTGTTCCTGCATCCAGAACTCACGGGCTTTGCCTGTGCTGGCAAACAGCCCCAGGAACCTTGCTGGGCACCAGGCCCCACTGGCACCAAGCGTTCCCGGCATGCAGTCCCCTCAGGCAACCCCGACTCCCAGGCAGGCTGAGGGCTGGCGAGCTGTCCTCCTCAGGCACCAGGAGCAGTCTGAGGAGCACGAAAGCATGGGCAGATGCACCCCAGCACCCTGGACCATCCCTGGGCACTTTAATTAATGAAGGCAGACATACGTGGCTGTCCGACCTGCTGCCTGGCCCATCCATCTCCTCACACTCGCTCCTTCCTCTGGTCAGCCCGTCACACAATCCTTCAAGTGTCAGATTTGGGTAGTCTTTTCCACAAATTCCTGCAGACCCACTTTATTAACTTCCTAGAAATTCCTCTGTGCAGCTCTCTGCTGAGATGCCTACAAAGGGTCAGAATAATTTGTCGGCTGGTCCTTCAGACAACCACTATCACACCATACAGCTGGGCTGTGACACCACTGCTTTTCTCTTGAATATTAGACTGCATATTATGACTGCCAGCTCTCTTTCTGGAAGCTGGATTAGTGTCAGACGTCTCTGCTCTTGCCGTAGCACAGGTGATCCACCTGGGTGTCTGTAAAATGCCCCTGAAGGTCCCCCAGCAGGGAAACTGATGCAGGGCAGGGAGCAGGGCTGGGAGCAGGGCTGGCTGTCATGCAGAATTAGCGTGGAGGGCGCTGATGAAGCGAAGTCATGTCTAAGCACACTGGCCTGTCTCAAGCTCAAAAAGCAGCCAGGCAGGGCACGTACTGAAGTGGTATACAGGGACGTGTCTCTACCACAAATGTCTTAAGGGCAGGAGGTCAGATTCCCAGGTACCCCTGGCAAGGTGAACCAGGCATCCCAAATAGCTGAGGCTCGTGGTGCTCTGCCTAAAACCCACTGGTTTCCCTTAACCGAGCCATCTGAAAATTGCTAGAAAAACACGTTAGTGAGGAGGCAAGGGGAAGAAACAGTTAAAAAAACAGCCTGGGCTTTACCTGAATGCTACATCACATGGCAGAAGGATGTTATTCTATCACTGTTGACAGAGGAAACCTCTTTTGGTGGCTTGCACCCTGTGAGTCTTGTCAAGAAATCACTTTTGCAGGCACCAGGAGAAGCTCTGAACTCCTCCCCAGCAAACACAGCACAAAGAGGAGGCTGGCACTTTGTGTTCACCTCTGGGAAAGATCAAGTCCTGACCGTCCATCCCAGCTCATGGAAAAAGGTCAAAGCCATGCTTTCAGTCCAAACCAGTGCGAGGTGTCAGCCCCCGCTCTGCCAGCTCACATCCACATAGTTTTATCTTTCCATCCTGTGAGTGCATGTTCTTGCTTTGCTTTCACTAGCCTACGAGCTGAAGGGAAGCTTGTGCCTTTTCCCATTTGGCAAAAAAGCAATCTGCCAGAGTCCCAGGTGGGAAGAGAGGTCCCTCATGTTGCTGCTGAGTGAGTAAGACACCTCCTCTGTGAGCCTGACTTAGCTGACACTTATTTGGGATTTAAAGCACAGCTCTGCCTTAGCTTTTTTTCAAAGTCCCTTGGTTAGATTTAGGTGATTTTTTTTTTTAATAGATAGTTGGTCGACCTTTTTTTACAGTGTATAGATATAGAGAAGCAAACATCTCTTGCCCCTACTAACGTGCTGATACAAACAAATATTAATTCCCATGTAGGATGCATTAAAGTTACATTCTGACTACAAGGAACATGGTCTTATCTTCTCTTTATGTCTAAAAGCCAGAAGTGCACTGAAATAACACTATTTGTAAGGGAAGCAGACCATGAACTTTAAGACACAAGTGCAATGAGATGGCACTTAATACAACATTGTTGAAAAATAGGGCAAGTGGATGCTGCCTGTGAAACTCAGAGCATGCTGATAATGAAAAGCCTCAGGAAAGGCTGGAGGACCTCATTGTTGTCCGGCCCAAAGCACCCAAGCTGTGCACCCTGCAGGCAAAACTCAGCTCCTGGATTAACCCTGCGAAGGTAACTACTCATCGGACAACGTCCAAATAGGTAAGTGGGCAAAAGTCATTCTGAGCTGCATTTTAAGGTTGAATAATTTTTTTTTTTTTACATGAATGAGAAATTCATTTGTAGAAGAGTGCCTAAACTGCATAAATTTTAACATGGTCTCTCCTACAACTAGCTGTCTACTGTCCAGTTCAGCAGCTGCTGAAGGAGTTCACAGTCAGCCAGACAATTTGCAAACCAGAAAGAAAAAAGGACAGGACCAGGAAGAAACAATCAGAAAGTAATTCATAATTCAGGTGGGCTAATTTGAATATTTAATATCCCAAATAATGCTGGAAAGAATAACTTGAGGCAGGACCTAGGTCAATAAACAGTTTGCAGCAGATCTTTGGCACAGCCGTACTGATAAATTTGCTGATAAAGACTTCTGTTGTTTCTTTGATTTAATTCCGTCGATAATTTTATTTCTTCATTCACCTTTCCTACCCTGCCTTTCCAGCTGAGCAGAGCCTCAGGGCAGACATATATATATATATATATACATACATATACAGATAAGAGTTTTTTTTGTATGTCCCCAATAATGCGGTCATAACATAGGAAAATTTGCAGTGTGCCAAACAGGGTGTGCTTCTCTGTTTAATAAGCATTACTGATATATTTAAGAAACATATCTCAGGCTAAGTATTTAAATGAATGATTTAGAAGTTTATTGGGATTTACAGAATTTGAATATGTGCATTTTCCTGTCATTCAGGTAAGTATTTGTAATAAGTAAGTATCTGTGACTTGCCATCAAGAATAAACACAAAATAGGGATTTACCCAACTTTTGCACATTGAAGTTTTCACATGCATCATCTGTCCCCCTTGTAGGCATGGCAGACAAATTTAACTGTTGACATACACTGGGAGCACATGACTCAAACGTCAATGTTAAATATTGTTTTAAGGAAGACAGTTATTTTCAGGACAAAAGCAGCTAGAGGTTTAGTTAAAATCAGTTTAAAGTGCAAAATATTTGCATTTAATTTGATTTAGATGTTCGTCGAAAAGATCTCATTAAAAAAAAAACAACTCTGGGTTTCTAAGGCTGAAATTTTATTTGAAGCCTGGAGTGTTCCCTGATACAGGAACAGACATTACCAGTTTTACAGTCAGACATACATTGGACTTTCTTCATTATTTCCTACAACTTTTTTTTTTTTTTTTTTTTTAATACAGAGTACATTTTATTAAAATGAAATTCATATTTTAAGAGTGGTGAGATCTGAAATAACAGCATTCAAGGGGCTGCTTAGACAGTATTACTCATTTGACACTGAAGGTTTTGTTTTAGTACACAGCATATAAAACCATTTCCTCAAGATATTTTGTGTTCAGCATAAAATATTAAAAATGTCTCATTTCCAAGAGATCTGGTGGGAGTTCATGACAGATGTGTTATATCTTTTTTTGAATTTTTTTTGCAGCATTATTGAGTCTAATTAGCCCCGATGATTTACCCATGACAGTATGAACTTCTTGAGAGGAAAGGAAAAGTGGAGCATCATCTTTGGAGCAAAGAACAAACACGTTTTTGGGGAGATGGCAGGGAGAGAAAGCCCCGATTTGAGGAGGTTTGCAACTGATGCCCACAAGTAGCCCTGGGAGCTTTCACTTATTTATGCACCACCATATGATCCATCTCTTTGCCTTCAGCACTACAAAACAGCCTGGGTACAAAGCGCTCTCCAGGTGTTAGCTCAGCAATCGTGTCACTACTCCTTATCTACCTCTTCTGACTCGTTTTGGAGGACAAATTACTGCTGATGAACAGTGCCTGACTCCAAAAGCCTGCCACGGACAAGAGGAGGCACTCCTGAGCATCCCTTGGCAGCTGCCCCTCGCCAGGCCAGGAGCTCACTGGGGATGCTGAGAATCCGAACGTGAAGCTGCCCTTGTGGATGCCCCTGGGAGCCTTTCTGTTTGCCTGGAGGGCTTCTGCCTGCTTTTCTGCCACAGCACAAGCACCCTGGTGCCACCAGCCTCATCAGGGACAGGGACACAGCCTGGACCAGCAGCACCAAGGCTGGGCAATGAGGGAATCACTTGGGTTGGGTCACATGGGGGATGCTGCAGAAAGTTAGGATTTCTCAAGTTTCAATTAAAACATTTCCATTTTTTTTTTTTTTTTTCACCTGAGTGTAGCCCCATGTGGCAAGGTCAGCCCTTTCTGTGAATAAACAGCTCAGTCGCCTCCAGTGTAGCTGTTATCTTCCTCTACAAGGGGAGACATTTGGCACAGCCTAAAGCTGGGGCACGAACCCTGGCTAAGCTTAAGACATTTATCTGACAGCATCAGCTGACACTCCACAAACACATTTGCTCTCCATGACCCCAGAGCATTCGTGATTAATCAAAAATGTATCTTGGATCTTGAGAACAAGCTACAAGCAGGCACACACAAAAAAGAATATGCTCTCGATCTCGCTTATCGACTCCAGAGGTATATTGAATTTAGAAATAGCAAATAGAATAAAATGATCAATATGTTCTCACTTGTCCATGGAAGAGCAAACTTTATCCCTCCAGCAACAAACATTGATCATGTAAATGTTCTGGAGCTGCTTTCAAGTAAAGAAAGCAAAGGCACCAGGATTTTCGGGGAGGGGTGCGGGACACAAAAGCCACCACTGTACGGGTGTGATCCCTTGGCTGGACGGCATGCAGGAGCGTGTCGAGGCGCCCGAACCGCCGCTGCTGCGGCCGCCTCCACCACTGCACATTGCTAACATCCAGTCTGGGAAACACTGTGCCAAGCCATCTTAATAAAACATTATAGAGGGGACTTTAAAACTTAATGAAGGCACATAATCTGCTTCAGAGAAAACTCTCTGCCTTAATTTAAATGAGACACAGTTATAACATATCCCCTATGCACTGTTTACAATTTATAATTTATGTCTCAGTTCAAATACACTACTTTCTGCAGTCATCTGCTAAGTGATATGATTAGCATTTGAATACTGTAATATTCCGCTTCTCGATACTCAGAGTAATATGATGCAGTGCATTTCTATTTTAATACCTTTTTTTTTTTTTTATTCACTAATAAGCATACCAAGCTCTAATTAGTTACGAAGAAAGAAATCATGCGCCCCACCCAGTCTAATTTGAAAATGGTTATATCTCTGTAAAAACTCTCCACCATTTCACTTATTAAATCCCATTCTTTTCTGGTTACCTACTGCTCAGGCTACAAGCCGTTTGTGCTCATACAGCACCATCACTCTGCTACAGCACAACTACTGTATGTGCTCCGGTCCCTGTTGGCACGGCAAACAAACTTTCATTGCGTGTGTTCTCTATAAAATTGTGGTACTAATTAGAAGATATAAACTCACGCTGAGACATGATATGAATTGGCTTTATGCATCTACTAAGCTCACAGCAGTATTAGATTTATACTCTTGATGCCCTCAACTAATATTCAACTAGAAACTTGTAATTTTTTTTAAGACCTGTGGAAGAATGAAACAGAAGTGACTGCGTCCCACTCACGGTGTCGCAGGACCACGGCAGCCCACACTCTGCTGACACTTACATCTATAACCAGCACACACAGAAATGACCCTTCTGTTTTTTCAGCAGGTCTGGGGACAGAGTACTGCATGGGGTGCTCACGGCCTCTCCCCACGGAGCAGGAACAGGGGCGCTGGGGGACAGAGTCCCTAGCACCTGATCGTCAGCTGCTGCTGGTAAAATCATCCAGCTATGTTCAAAAAACAAACAAAAACCCATATAAGCAAACTCAGAGAAGGGATTTGTGGGTCTGCCAGGACCAGAAAGGTGCCCAGGCACCCCAAATTCAACCTGATTAAAAATACTGCGTGAACACAGGTTTGTGACCACCCTGCCCAAACTCTTACAGCATGAACTGTGAGCACTAGACATCACAGCTGTGTGTTTTGACATCCATGGTGAAAATGAGCAGAAAATCTAACTGTTCCATATCAAGAAGTATTTTTACTAGTGCTAATGCGCCTTAAATACCTTGTTCCACAGATGAGTGGCCTGGCACCTGCTGCATGAGAAATAGCCAATTACTGCTCAGTGTCTCTAATTTTCTGATTCAATTAGCATGCTTCAGAGCTTTCCAGTTTAATTGCAAACTACTTCACAGTTAGCTCTCTGATTAATCATTGCCCATCTGCAAGCCATCGCAAAACTTGGTGGAACAAATCTGTGTACTTTGGAATGCTGGGAGCTTAGCAAATCAAACTTGTTTTGGTATATAAAGCTTTAATTTTGTTTGCCCTTTTCAGCTGCACTTGTAAGAAGCTCTGTACTGATTAAACAGGAAGTCCAGACAATAATATGCTACATTATGCATATAATTACTGTAAATACAGGCGAGACTGTAGAAACATCATTTAAGGTTAGGTGATAACATGTATGGAGTAGGGGGTCAAGAAAACACATTCGGAACCAATTTCTCCCCCATTATGACAGAAAGAGGGGGGTAGAGGGGGTGGAAATGGGGAGGTATGCTGACACCCGTGTCTCTGGAGGCATTTTTGCAAAACGAGGCTCCTGTACAACCACTGCATACTGCCTCTAACCTCCTTTGTAAAGGGGGCTGGTGCCTCTCCAAAACTTATCAGAAAGTTCAGAAAGTTATACTCTATTGATTTAATACCACGTCTCTACACTTTGTTTATTTACTTTAAGGTATTTGCTTATTTATTTTAATTTATTTAATTCTATTTTAACTTAACTGCTGGACAGGCTCATAAGAGTGCCCAAATGTCATGGAGCTGCTGTTTTTTTCTGCATTTTTCTGCAGTAACAATAGCAATATCCAGTGAACTAACACAGCTTCCCTATTTTAGAGCTGCCTTACTTGGATATACAAAAACTACCTGCCTGGAAGACTTCATTACAAAAGTACCAGTATGTCATACAGCAGGAAATTATCAAATACATGCAGAATTAACTACTTTGCATATACAAATGTATACGTGTAACTGAAGCCTACAGGTTTCACGATTCATCTCAGCAGGCCTGAATTCCCAAGAAGATTTCAGTATGCACTACATTCAAAGTATTAGATGGGTGATTCAGTTCTGCAGGATGCCAAACATCCCTGATCTGTATTAAATTCAACGAGATGCATTGGTGCCCAGCATCCCATGGCATCATGCTTCAAATACTTCCCTGAACTGGGGCCATAGCAAATATTTTAGTTTTCCAAATCCTGTACTTAAGAACAAGCCAATCTCCATCATAATTTACCTGCAGACTAATAAGAGAAATACTGTTATTGTAACTAAAAAGCTAAATCAGCTCAGTGATCTTCTCTAATCTTGAAAACAGACACAAATACTGTGAAACTATGGTAACAGCGCTTGGAAGATACCTGGTGACATCGCCAGAAAGCAGTACCTCCTGCATTGTGGCAGAAACACAACTACATGACCGAAACATGAAGGAACAGCTCTCTAAAGCTGTATTTTTGATTGCCAATATGCTGTCACCACACAGAGGCTGAAATTTGGGCTACTTCTTCGAAGTCCTTGGGTCCTGGTCTGAGTTTCAAATTAACAAAATCCATCTTTCTGTATCAGATGAGGCATACGTGTCACCTTCCAAGGATAACCTGTGCAACTTCTCCATGATGAATAATAAAGTAATTGCAAACTCAAGGCAAAGTGTCTTTGACTCTGTGACGCACCAGCTCCTGCTTATTATTTGTTTTCATGCAGACATCGTGTACCTGAGTAGAGGATTTTTCCTGTAGCCTATACAATCAGATTACAGATTTGAGACATCTGTTTCAAGCCATGCTGAGGAACAAGCTTCTACTCAGGGAAAAAAAGAACTGTCTTGCTGCTCTGTGGTGAACCCCATATTTTAGCAGTTCTGTATGTTTTATTACTGTTGGTTTTTTCTTTGTGTTTCTGAAATCATTGCAGCTTGTATTATCTTTGGCCTCTTCCTCTGAACAAGGAAAAGCAAAAGCAGTGAACTGCTTAATGCCTCACACTCAGGTGTAGCAACATCCCCTGGCACATGAGCTTGAGAGACCTCTCCTGAACCATCTCACTGACTATGCCACGTGGAGGCAAAGCAATGGGCACAAAACACAGGGTCTAGAGAAGACAAGGGACACGGTCATAAATCAAGGGTCTGGGCTAAGCTACAATTGAACCAGAAAACTGTTGCGAGGGGTCTGCAGCCCCATCCTGCAGGCTGCCAGCTCTGATGCTCAGGCCCTTTCTCCATATGAACATTTCCCATCCAAAAAATAAATGACACTTCCAGGGTAACTCTTCAGGCTGCTTGCCCCAAAATACAGTGTGGTACGGCACACAGAACGAAAAATGCTGGTGTGCTTTTATAGGGACCTGGTCTCTGTCTCTTGTGCTTGCAGCCCTTGTAGGGAAGGGAACTGTGCAGGCTGGGCTGAAAGTCCCCTGCCTTCACACTTCCTCTGTGCCCTCACCCAGCCCTGACCTGGCTGTGACAGCTCCACCAGCTCCAGATCTGCCTCTTCCTTCCTGCTTCAGATCATCAAATTGCCATTGATGTTTTGTTCCCCTTTACTCCTGCATCATTTAAACTTTCCCTAAGATCCCCTGTAATTTCTCTTGTTATGCAACTCCCAGTTTATAATGTTTAATCTTTTTTACATAGGTTTTGGAAAAAAAAACAACACATAGCTTTGTTTGATTTTTTTGGATGTTTTTGTTTGGTTTCTTTAGGGAATATCCTAAGCCTCAAACATTTCTCTCTGTTCTGAATTGTACAAGGTGAGACAAATGTGTTAAAAACATGTGGGAAAATCCACTATTACTTATATTTCCTTTTTAAACCTTTTCCTTCCCCTCCCCCCCAAAAAGAAAAGACAAAAATTAAAATTCTAGGCATGGAGGAGTTCTCATCTCCCTTTATCACTGTCCCTCCCTGCATATACTTAATCTCTGCTTCACATGAGGAAGAAAGGCAAAACCTTTGTTTTTATTAGTTAGTTTAAGAAGTTTCAAGCCATGAGAAAGAGTGATTTTGACAAGAGACGTTATCTTCCCTCACTTCTTGTTTTTTCGGAAACACGCCTCATCTTTCTACCAAGCCTTTTGAGATGACAGAACATGGGCAGGCATTAGCAGGCCTGGGATGCAGCACAGGAAAGCTTTGTTCTGAAATGCTGCCCTGATCTCAACCTGGAAAACAATGAAAAAGGTTTAAAAAGGGGAACATATTACAGCCCAGGAAAAATGAAAAGGGGAAGGGCTCAAAACCAGCCCACCTCCCGTATGGTCATGCAGACGTGAGGGGTCTCACATGGTGGCAGGGATGGAGCTGGACCTGCACTGTGGGACTGGCTCCTGCTGCGCCAGCATCTCCCTGTCCTAAATACACGGCTCCAGCAAGCGGGAGGATGTTAATTATTCAGAAATTACGTGACTTGAAGAGTAACTACAGAGGTAGTTTCCCAATGATGAGGCTCCTATTAACAAGTTTACTGAGAAATTTTAGACTTCATTAAGAGTTATTCCCAAATGGTGCTGGTCCATCGAGGCTCTGGTAGGATGCAGTAACCTGCCTGTTGTCAGACATCTGTAGTTAAACCCAGGCTCTGAGTACTGATCCCGCCTCTGCAGCTTTCTGCTGAGCTGCTCACGTCGAGAATTTCCCCAAATTTTGACCCAAGCACAGTGGCGGCAGCGCAGCCCACTTTGTTCCTTGCCAGGTATGATCAGAGTAACATATCGGGGAGAAGAAATCAGAAAACATCCATAGATTAAATTTTCTAATAGTAAAATATAAACATGACCTCTCTTTTCCACGTTATCACAGGCACCGAGTTATCACCGCTGCGTTAGTATACATGTGTTAAATATTTATACAGCTCAGGTGAAAATATAGTTCACTTGACAACTTGCACACTGCAGTGCCTACTTTTAGCAGAAACACTCAAGCTATTAGTCTCCAGCACAGAGCAAAAGAGAGTCTCAGATCATTTTTAAACCAGGAACCGAAAGGCATCGCTTTGCTTAGGTGTTTCATTTAACTGTGAATAAAAATTAGCATTCTAGCCAGTAAAGACTTGCCTGACTTCAGGTAAGGGCATCCAGTCCCTGGCTGGGAATGCAGGGGATATCCCGCATCAGAGAACTGATTTATTTCACCATCATGATGCCCAGGTGCCACAGGGACAGGATTCCCAGGGAGAATCCTCTCTTAAAAAAAAGGGAGAATCCTCTCCTAAAAAAAAGATGAACATGCTAGGTAAATGAAATCACAATGCTTATGGAATAAGGGGCTGAATAAAAAGCATGGACACCTATGGGGGACAGCAGTGGGTGAGCACAGACCCGCTCCAGCTGCTGGTTCAGGCTGGTCACTGCTTTTGCTTTCCCCCCCACAACAGAATAAATACGAAAACAAAAACAAAAACAAACAAACCCACAAACAAACCCACAAAACAGCATTTGCCCAGAACTGGGACAGTATTGATACATTTGTTTATGCATTTATATACAGCACTTTGCTGTACTTTTATTCATTTTAGGAGTTGCAAAGCCATTAATCTTATTTGAAACAATTACTTCAATTCAAGCCGTTCGCATTCACACCAACATAAACCTGATGCATTAAAATAAACTTGAAAATCAGCTGCTGTTGTGCATGTTGCAGAGGTTGTTTAATGCATCCATCCATGTATGTATGTAGATGCTTATGAATATCCTGCTGCTTTGAAAAGGACCCACTATGTTATTTCACCACAATTTGCATTGTTATAATAGGTTATTGACTGATTTTAGGTTTACGGGACTAAGGTAGTATTCAGTAATGACTCTGTGCTACAAGTTTATTGCAAGTGCCCAAGGTTCATTCACCCCAAGCAATTCAGTCAATAACCAATTTTTATACTTCTATCTCCTTCAAAATTCCAAACCAATAATCCCTGGCTTTTTTTTTTTTTTTAATTATTTCAGTATCAGACTAACATTTCCCATGGAAATCAATATGGGTGAGATCCATTAGCCAAAAATCTGCAGCACTGCAATGCAAACATATTAAAAATATTGATCTTTCAGGCTACTGATGTTTTGATTGACTTTAATGTTTGTAAGCAGCAATAACAGAATTTCAATGACTGAAACAAACTTTTGATTAAAATTATAGATTTTAATTTTTTTTTTCTATTTTGCTGTTTCGAAGGGTATCACATGGTTTACTTGTTTGCCTTAAATGATCATAGTGGTAAATACTTATTCAGTTTCTCATTTGTAAATACTATGGACTGCCACAGGTTACACATCTTCCAACCACTTCTGATGTTTCGGTTCCACTACACCAAACGCCAGCACGGCCAGGGCCAGATCCTCGCACTCGCATGTTCCTGTCACCAGCAGTGACAGCAGTGTGGTCTCCCTCTTCCCTCTCCTGTAATTCTCCAACAAACTTCAGATGGTGTTTTCACAGCAGCTGGCTGTGATTTTGCTAAAGCCGTTTTCTGAATGTGGCTCCTCCTTCCGGAAGAAATATCCCAGCAAAAATAAACAGATTCTCTGTGCTCTGGCGTTTTCTGTCTTGTGTTTCCGTATGCCTTCATCTCCACAAAATCTGAGTGTCCCACAGCCTGGGTCACATTTACAGGATTAAGCAGCAGCACTCCTGCTTTAGGGATGGGGAGGCAAAGCACAGAGACATCTGGGGGCACGTTCAGGCAAGCTAGCTTCCATGCACGTCCCAGAGGCAGCTGGTGGCACCTCTGAAGGCTGAGGTTTGTCATCAGGAGCCACCGGCCCTGATGGGTAAGCAAGTGTAGGGAGACAGAAATGAAGAGGATTACAGTGAGGAGATGCCAAAGATCCCTTCGGTCAAACTGGATTTCTTCTTGACCTTTCTGATTCAGGAAGGTTTGTTTTCTCTGTGCCTTTTACGTTGCAACCAAGAGCCACTTGAGATGGCAGAGCTGAGCAGACAGCTGTAGACAAAAACATAAAAAAGCCTACAGATGGACCACCTGAACGCTTCTGCCAGAGTGTTTTTTTATCACAACCCTCCTCCTGCAGACTCACCAGCTCTGCAGCCCCATCTGGCTCATGTGGCCAGCAGACAAAAAACACACCCGGACCACATGGCAGGACGGCAATTAAACATCAGAGGTGTAGCACCCATGCAGAATGTAACACATCTGGCATCAAGGTACGGCTCCAGGACCAAAACCCTCTTACAAAATCACTCCGGGTGGCTGGGAGTGATGCTGCAGGGGAGCAAGGTTTGCCTGTGGCATGGGGAGTTTGGCTGACCCCAGCTATGCACAGTCAGGATGGGCTTTTTTATTATTATTATTTTTCTTTTTTTTTTTATCCACTGATACATGTAAGAAGTGAATTTTGCAAAGTAAATAGCCCCAGAACACACCACTATTTTATATCACCAGTTCTAGTCCGAGCTACTGTCTGTCAGACTGAGAACATCCTGCCTTCTGCAGTCTAGCCTGCTGATGCATGGCACATCTTGCAAAACCTCAGTGTTTACATCTATTTTACTCAAATTCTGCGTAGCTCAGTTTGCAGACTAGTACTTGATGTATCTCATGGCTTTGTTATTATTGATCGCTCACTCTGAGACACTCAACACTTGTGTTTGAACAGGGCAAGCAGATCAGATTTTCAAGAAGCGACAGAGTTTTAGCACTCAACAGCAAATAAAACACGGGGCGCAAGCATAGAAATGGCAGAAATAATGGACTCTGTAACCCGATGGGATGAAAATAGCTCTGTGATAATCCGGCTCTGAAGCTGCAAGTGGCACAAGGAGAGGCAACCTAAACTGCATGACCTGGTCAGACTGAAGGGTGTCCTCTCCCCACTGCGGGCTGCTAAGGGAAGAGGCCCAGGCTTGTTGTCAGCTGCCTGCTGTAGGCAGCACTTCTGTCTGCTGATGTACCTTGAGTGCCTCACGTCCTAAAACCACCTTTAAACAAGAATGTTTTGGACAAAGTGCTAACCATTTCACAAGCTGCAGAACACTTTGTAGGCAAGGAACTGGTGGGTGGGGAAGTTGCGCAGAACTGACCGTGACCATCACTAATGCTGGTGCCAGTCTGAGTCCTCAGATGGCTTTAGATGACTGGAAAAATACACATAGACTGATAAACTAAGACTGGGAAAAAGTTATGAACTACAAAAATGTAAAGAAACGGAACTGGTGGCTGTCAAAGGGACTGGTAACACTGTGAGTGGCATTCTTTCGTATCAGTACTGCAAACAATAATCAATTTATAAACCTCAAAACTGAAATACTTTGTGCTCCAAACCATTGCAGAACAGGCAGTCTTAGTACAAGCACTTCCATGTACCCTGACAATATGTCTACACATGCTCCAAAAACCACTCCAGGCTGGGGAGCACATTTCAGGGCTCCAGCACACGAGCCTCCTGCAGACTCAGCTGCAGGGGCTGGAAGTGCTGCTGCTCCCCGCTGCTCGTCTAGCCCCTCTGCTGGAAGGGTGGCCCACCAGGCCGAATTAGCAGAAATGAGCACACCCAGAATGTTAGCACAAACGCACGTTTTTTGCAGTGGAAGGATGTCAACTTATGGAAAAGTACCTGTGGGCACCACGGCTGCTGGGGAGTTAGTTGCTGCTCTCCCTCCCAACCCATTAATGGCCAAGGGTTATGAAGACATAATTGCCTTCATATTAATCCCAAATTTTGTAAGTAATTTCACCTATGAGACACAAACAACCCTGGCTTTGCCGCTGTGTGACCACTGGTGACACAGGCAAAAAGCTCTGTCTTGTGACCTGCTCTCCAAGTCCCTTGACACAGTACCTTCATTTCTAGTATTGCCTGGGACAGAATAAAAAATATTCACACTTCTCATCTATTTGCATATTCATCTCGTCCATCACAACAGAGAGACAAATTTAGAATATATATTTTTTTAAGATTTCTCTTCAGCCTCTAGCTATAGGATTTGTTAGTGAGTTACATAGGCATGCAGCAGTCTGTCACACGGCGCAGATCACCCTGGTTTTGTAGCGTGCACACACACAGTGCTGTCCATCCCCTCATTGCCCACCCAGGCTCAGGGCACCCACAGCAGGCTGGGGTGAGCAGATGCTGTGGGTTCACTCGTGTAGGTGCAGTATGACCCGACTGAGCACTCTGAGCTCAATTTTCTGTCTCCAGCTTTGGCTAAGGCACTTCTGCCTCCACAGACTCCTTAAACTTCAATTAATAATGACAAGATAAAAATCATAAAATTAAAAAAAATCCTTTTCCTTTTAAATCTCTTCCTATTTCTGAGCCTTACCAATCTTTGCTGAAATATTCTCCAGCTTTTTTTTCTTTTCCATGCCATTATCTGGACAAGTAGTTTGTGTTAAAAAATGCAAGACAGCAATTGGCCACGTCACAGCAGCAAATCTAAATAAAATACAGACCACCACCAATTCACTATAAAGCTATAAATGAGAAGAAAATAGTTGTCTACATTTGATATTTGCGATGCTGTACATTGTGGAAAGCTTCATAGCTGCTGTGACAACTTGCTAATGTTCTGAGAAGACTACGCCATCTTTATATGCAAAACAACATATTCTACTATCAACACCTAATGCCATCATCCATGATCTTTAAATTGAATTAAATCAAAAGACAAGGAGGTACAACACACAGAAAAAGTAATGTATTTGGAATTTGCAAGTGCAGATTTGAGAAATGGCTCTACCAAGCCACAGCAATTGCTCCTTGTAATAAATTAGCTACATCCCTGGCAGACCAATTCCTCTTCCTACCAGATCCCTTAACGCCAACTCTTTCATTTGTATATGCCAAATGGGTTTTAACCCTCTCTGTGCTCCCAAGTTCAGCAAATCTCTATTAAAGGTATCTGCTCTTATAGGCAGTAGGCATGGGCCACACGACTCCAGGTCTGTCTTGAGAGTCTGAGGGAAAGAGCTCTTGGGGAAGAGCAAAATTCAAAAGCAACCCAAACTGTTGCTGTCCTTGCCAGAAGCACGTGCTCTGCTACCAAGCTAAATTACGCAGGATGCCCCGAAAAGCAGGCAGACTCGTGCTGAACACCTCTGTGACTGCACTGAGTGAGTCTCCTTGCTCAGTCATGGAACTAATGGTAAAGTCCCACAAGGTGTTGGGCACCTTCTAAAAATGCTCAGGATCCTCATGTCCCAGTGGTACTGAGAAGTGATGGGAATGCTGGGTGCTCAGCAGTTTCAGAACTGATTCATTAAATCATACTAGACTGATAAAGAGGAGGCATATTTTGAATTAACAAAGCAACTATAGATAAAACCTTCAGGGACAAAATGCCTTCTCCTATTTAATCTTAAAAAAAAAAAAAAAAAGGAGAATTAAAATGTCGCTGCGTTTACCGAGTATTGTATCAGCCTATAATGCAAAGAATCAATTAGAGATTCAGAAATTCTTAAACAAACTACGGGCTTTCAGAATTTTTTGCAGTTGGGTTTTCGTGGCAAACCTTGAACACTGAAATAGGAAAAGAACTTAAAACTGTAATAAAAGAGGTTATGACACAAATACAATTAAAAAAAAAACCACCACTTTTTGGCACTGAAGCATATGCTCTGCCCCCTGCAGCTAAAAGTCACATACTGAGAGTGTTTGTTCTGTCAAGAATTACTAGTTTCAAGCATGGCTGGTGATTTTGGACAGTAGCACTTCAGAAACCTTCAATCTGGCACTTTTATCACTGCACATTTATTAAAGCATCCCCACCGTCCAAACTCCCAGGAGTTTGGGGATCTGACCTCTGGGAAAAAAGAAAAAAAAAGGTTCCTGAGACTGTTTTGATTGGATCTGTATTTTTTTTTTTTTCTTCAGCCAGATCATTATTCCAAACCATTCCTTGATTCTTCAGAAAAAGTAGTAGATGCAAGAACGCTTCACTCCTTTCTTTCCTGGGAACAGACTGGCAATGAAGCTGGCCAGAGCCCACACAATTGCTGCTAAAGGTACTAGTGTTCTCAGCAAAGAATTATTTGCAAGCTGTAAGATCAGAAGCAAACCGATCAGCACAATTTATTTTAATGTAATCCATTGCACTTCACTTGCCCCAAGATGTTCTGGAATTAGCATGAATACAAGGAAGAGTTCACTGTTTACTCTTATGCATTTTACTATGCAATACAAAGTGTTTGTTTATTTAGTACAAATAACATTAGCTATAAATGCATCTTTTTTTTTTTTTTTTCCTGGTTAGTAAATTCAGAAAGCCATCCAGATTTCAATCTGTTTGCTGTATGTATGTATTAAATGAATTTGTAAATGGAGTGTTCATAAATGTTTTACTAAGGCTTATTTGTTATTCCCAGTATGCAAGTGCCACTCTAAGCAGTCATATATTTGTTTTACTCCCTGACTGTGTACGCTTTGGACATCAAAACCAGTAACAGAGGGTAGTATCCTCCTGGTTAACACTTCCTAACAGACCTATTTTTGCTCTGAGATGTCAAACTGGGGAGGAAGCTGTTATCAATAGCTGTCATTTCTCCCTCCACATCATGCCAAAGCCAACAGGTAATTTTACCCAACACACATGCCAGAAAACAAAGCTCAAAACTCTCATCCATGTATTGTTTTTGCAAACATCCAAAAAAATACTTCTATTTGCCATTACTTAAGCAGCTTCACCTGAATGCTAAGTACAGTCTTCAGTATATCTTCAAAAAGACAGTAAGGGTGCTTCCAAAATTACAGAAACAGCTTAAAAATGATGAACCTGAGAGTGCAATCTGAATTTTCATTCCTTGAGGTTTTATTTTTTTTTCTGCCTGTTCATACAGTCATAGACCAGCAAGCATGAAAGAGATGTCTCTAGGTCATACACTCCATGCCCTGATCCATGGCAAGATCATCTGCACCTATGTCAATTTCTGGCAAACGTCTGTGTATTTGACCTGCCCTTGCACACCTCCAGTAAGAGAGGCCTGTATGCAGTATCCTCCAGCCAAACCATCAGAAAGTTTCTCTTAAACTCTAACCTAAAATTGCCCTGCTGCAGTTTTATCACTTTTTGTACTATTTACCAAGTGTGCGGAGAACAGACTGTTCCTCTCTTCTTCGCGGCAGTCTTTCGCACACTTGATGATTTGCACCATGTTCTTTCTTTCAACCCTCTTTTTTTAGGCAAAGCCTTCTCAGGTCGTTCAACCTTTTTCAGAAGGCCATGTTTTCTAGGCTTCTCATCATGTTTGCGGCTTTCTTTTGGAGGCTCTCCAGTTCCTACTCCTCTTCCATCAGCTCTGCTTCCCGTCCTGGCTGAAGCCTCACCTGGTTGGCAAGCTGTAAGCTACGACCTTTCAGGAAAAGGCTCATCTTTTCTGCAGCAACGTGTCTTTGTTGACTTATTCTCTGTCTGCTGCTGAAAAGGGTAGTGGTTTATTCTCTGGGGGGAAAGGGAACTATTGCTTGACTCTAGCTCTTGTGATCTGCTCTGAAGCCTCTGATAAATTCACCCCTGTACAAGCCACACTCCTCTTCTTCAGGGTCCCACTTCTGCTAGATCTGGATCAAAATCTGTTGTCGCTGTGATCCCAGTACTGTGTGACACGCAGTAGGAGCAGTCAGGAGCAGTTGTACTTTCATGTTTCGTGGCAGTTGATAGGAAGAAAGGCTGTCCCTCAAAGAGGGACTGAAGAGCAGCTGCTTCCTATGTCAAGGCAGAGGTAGTGCTGGTGCCGCAGTGCCGCTGGCAGCAGCACTGCCTCCCTTGCCTCTGCGAGTACCCAGCAATGGAGCAAAGTCTTTAATTTCCTGTGTGAGCAATCCAGAAAGTTACCTAACTCATTAAGAGGCAGGCAAACTCTGGTATCTTCTGCCATGTGCTCCAGAAGCTAAGCTAACTACTGAGCAGGGGCCCTGAAGTTTCTTTCTGCTGGAAAAAGACGCTGCTCCAGCTCCTGTGCTTTATTGCTTTTCGTTGCCTTGCACTAGTCTACACAATTAGCCCAACAGAAAGAGTCCCTGGACAGCAATTGCGGAGCAGCGCAGGTACTCACGTGGCAGAAACTTTGCATAAAGCCTCCCTGTAACTGGAACGAGTTGAGGAAATAGGAAGGCACGAGGACAGCTAGTCCTAAATGTGGAGAGTGATGGATTTTGCAGACCTGTCTCAGCAGTCTTTTCCACCCAGCTCTGACAGCTGGATCAGAAGAGAGAATCTGATACTGCTTCTTTTTTTTTGTGGAGGAAAAGACATCGAAAAACATCCCATTGCTTCAGAATAATGGCATGCCATTATGCTAGAGATGAAGCTTTCTACCAGCTCAGGAAATGCGAATAATGCCATAGTGATATATACAGCCAATACTTTTTTTTTTTAATTATTATTATAAATAAAAGCAAAGAGCCTGGAATGATTAGAGTATGTCAGAAAAGAGTTGCGTGACAGCTATACGGGGAAAATGCACTCTGCATGAAACCTACGAAAACATTATTTGCAACCAGTAGATGAGGTCACCTTTATGCCAGCAGAACCACCCTCCATACCTCACCTGCTGGAAATAAAATCAGGGCACAGTCAGAAGTTATTGCATGATAGATGGTAGATATTAAAGGGCCACCAGAACAGGAGAAAACCCCTACAGTTAAATGCTGAAATCTGCAAGAAACCGAAAGGGGTGACATTCAGACTCAGTTTTCTTAAGCATATGCCTTTTCTGTAGAAAATCTTGGAGCCTGAGATGAAGACCGAGTCCCTAACACGAGGATCTATTTCTTGTCCTGAGGATCCATTCACCACCATGCTGGCACTGCAGCACACAGCTAAGTGAATCTGCCATCTCTCCAAAACTCAAAAGCTAGAAGTCTGCATTGTCTTGTCCCAACACACTATAACCTTGCCAGAGACAAATATGTGTACTGTAAACACATATTTAGCTATTGACTGCAAGAAAAGGAAACCAACTCTGACCTTGTACCTAACCACAAGGACCATGTGTCAGCGAGATTTATGTGTGTGCATGTGTTGTGTTATCATTTATTGTTGTTCTTATGTAAATAGTGTTTTGTTTAGCATTATTGCCTTGCTAACTCTGGTCCTTATGGCTTTATTAATCTTTCTTAGTTAATAAAATAAGCACCTGAATGAAGCAAGGGCTCATCTATTTCCCCAGCACAACCACACCCCAGCTAATCTATCTGCTGTCACAGCACTCCACTCTGAAAGCTGGTGGGAAGCATGCGGGCAGAAGGGCTGTGAAGCTCCCAAGAGCTGCACATCGATCCTGGTGGTTCAGCTCTGCAGCACCAGGCTGCCCCTGCAACACCCATACTGATGATCCTGCTCACAACCATAATTCATTACGGGTGGAGACTATCAGAGAAGAGCGTTGGTGAGTAGTGGGACACAGAGAGAGCAAATTAACTCCACTCCCGTGGACCGCAAAGTTCAGAAAGACACAGCCTGTTACCTCCACGAAGAAAGTCTGTAAGAGCAGCAAGCACATAAGGAAGGTGAACAGATCAATGCTTCCTCACATAAACATCAGGGATCAGCACAGGTCAGGAAAATTTAAAAATCACTGCAAGTCTGTTGGCTTACAAGTCTCCTAGAAGTCTAGAAGTATATGGAGATGCAAATTTCCTGGCAAAATATAGGTAGTGTATGAAGCAAACAACATGGGAAACTAGGATATACGGGCTCTGCAGAGAGTCAGTTTTTGGACCTCAGCTCTTCGGTTCTTGGCTAATAACTATATGCAAAATAAGAAAGAAAAGTTCATCCCATTTATCCCACCTAGAGACAGATGTCTCACACAGACATCAAGTATCTGCCAAAAGAGCTTCCAAAACTTTCTGGAAGATGTTCGTCATAGAGGAAGAGAACATGTATGATTTAGTACAGACAAACAATTAAAACAACGTTAATCTGAAATAAACAAAAATTAACAAATCCACCTCCACACCAGCCCAGCCCGTACTAGGTCTCTCCTTCCACACGCAGGAGGAATTGAAGGTGAGACAACAGCATGACAGGGCAATACTGCTTAAGAGTGATAAACTGATGCTCCCTGCTCATAACCCGTTTTTAATTTTTAAGAAAGAAATCAATAAGTGCAGATAAAACACAGAAGGCTGTAATCCCTGTGAGTAATCTTGTCACAACATGTGTTACTGTAGTTCTACACTTTTACCTTTGCACTTTGTTGTGTGTAACAGAGCAACATAATTAACCACTGGTAGGTAGTGTTTACGTTAGTTCTCAAAAGGTTAAGAAGCTGATTATAGCTAAAATCAGCTTTGCCTGGGGCTTCAGTGGCTCTGTGTAATCAAATTAGACAAGCAGGGCACAGTGTCACCTAACACAAACCAGTGGCACTTTCTTCTCTGCTTTGACCTTTTTCATTAGATGAGCAAGCCAGGTTTTAGCTTATTCCAAACATTTTGAACAGATTAGTTCCCAGTAAACTCCAAGCGATAAGCCAGGCATTAGTGCACACTGTTTTTGTAGGTGACTCGGTGAGACTGCACTCAGGAGATTATTTGGGGGTAGCGCCAGCTTTGCTTTCCCCTGAAATTAACCGTTTGGTTTACATTTTTATTTTGATGGAAACTGTTTTTTGAAGGTGAAAAGCAATAATTTCAAATCCCTAAATACCCTCGATCACTTTCTTTGTCTTGGACGTTTTAATGTTTTGATTTTAGAGATGGAGAGTGGTTTTCCAAATCCAACACCAAACAGAAAACTTCATAAACACGGTAGATAATGCATTAGCATTTCTGAGAAGCCACAGGTAATGCGCTCGGCAGAGTTACGGCTCAGCCACGCGACGCAGCCGCTGTACTCTTTGAAGTCAAGCAAGGTGAATGGTATAATGGAGGAGTTTAAGGAGGTTTAATAATGTAGAGAGAAGAGCAAACCAGCCTCACATCAGAAGAGTGCTTTCTGCACAGCTACACTGTAACTACATTTAAATGCAGACTGCAGTGCCGGTAGCTTCCATAATCTCAGTATCTTTGAACATAAAGGGAAAAAAAGATTAACCAGGCAAAGAATATACACAGAAAAATAATGGCAAATTTAGATAAAAAAATCTGCAAGTTAAAAATGCAGCATGCTCTTCTGAATTTTATGCACTAACATAAAAGACAGTGGCCAACTATATTTGTTGAATCTTTACATATTTGTTCCCCAACTTCAGCGGCAGCTCTGCCTGTTCAGGTACTGTAGCCAAGTTATGGGGAGTTTACGCTGTGAAAACAAGCAGGCATGTGAAACAATAGCTTCTGCAGATGATTCGTGCTTACTCGTTTACAGACAATAAAATCAAAACTTGTTATTTTAATTGATTTAGTCATAAATGCAGAGTTACAGAAGTCAAGTCTCTGTGCTTGCACAGTCCGATGATTCCTGCTAATCCAGCAGTACTTAACAAATTCACATGTGGTTAGCTTGCCTTGCCATAGCTGTAGATCACATTTCCATGCTGCAAGCTGTGCAGAAAAAATCAATATGCCAAGTTTAACATACGGACAGGAAACATGATGTCCTCCTATATTTTCAATGAACTTCAAATAACTGTGCTGTTCCTACTCTACAGCATATTTGAGGGAAAGGCATTCTTGAGGAAGAAGAATGATCTATCACACAGTGAAATACACAAAATCACGACTCATGGAATCACACCTGGCTCTATCGTAACAATCTACTTCAAATAGTACGGCATTATGATTGCCTCCTCCTGCCTTCGCACTTCTACAGCAGTGGCCTGCCCTTCAGACAGAACACACGCTCGCCATGCCTCTGTCAGGTTTAGCAGCGAGTCCCTGCTGCCTCGTACAGCTCCGTAACGTGGGGGGGACAGCAATCCTTCCCCCCCAGGCTGCCAGAGCCCTGTCTCCCTTCCCTGCACCTCCCGTGACCCGCAGCCCACGGCTGGCACCACATGGCGGCTCCTCCACAGGCCCTGGGGGCCTATGGTGCCCTGTAGGCCTGATGGCGATGGCTGAAGGCCTCTTTGCCAGCAGCAGCAGGACAAAGGGGATGACTCGAAACCCTTGCAAAGACAGTGGGGGTGTTTCCAAAACGTGAGGCTAGGCAGGGAAGCAGAGGGATCGTCAGCTCTTTCACCGGTAATTTCTCTTCATTGCAATGAGCGGCTGTAAATGGATTAATGGCATTTAGCTCTAGAGAGCATGTCATTGATCTGCACCGAACGTATAAACTGTTATATAAAACACACTCAAAGACTCGCGCTTGTTCCTAACTTTCTATTAATATGTCATTTGCAAGACAAATTTTATTCAGAGATTAATGTACCATTTTAAAAACCGTAGGCATAAAACTCCCAATCAGAAAATAACAATGTAACAATTTTAAGTGTTGAATAATATTAATACTAGAATAAATTACAATTTCAGTACAATTTAGGCTTCTTTTATCAGTTCAGAGAATGTAACGTAGTCCCACACTATTACAAATGAGTTCTTTCACGGACTCCAAAAATATCAAATACACAAACTTTACTTCCACAATCTCCCCTGATAATGCAGGAGAATTGATAATTTTGTGGCAATTGCCCAGTACCTACAGACTGCTTCAGGTGTAGTGTGCGGATGTGTGTGAACGTATGCCCCTTTGCAAATCAGAGGACGCTACAGAGCATAGATGAGAGCCAACCTCGAGATACGCGATGCTGAAGTGATGATGGTACTGGTGTCCCAAGGCAGCTCTGCCTGTGCCAAGCTACCAACAGTGCAGACTTTGTCCATCCGTCAAGCCTCCTGTACAGGGCTCCCGGTTTGATAGCTAACATCTGGATCTAAATAATGGCCTACACAGCTTGCTCACTTCACTTGGGGGCTTTTATGGGGGGTTGCAACACGGTCAGGAAACTTCCTCCACACAGACAGCTTCATTAGAGCTGGCCAAATGAGACTGTGCATATGCAAATCACTGCTGAGTTTGTACTAGATCTTTAACATCTTAATGCCTCCATTTGCTTTTTTCCCCTGACTTTGACATTGCTTCACTGTGAACAGCTATATTTAATTTACAAGTTCTTTTTTTTTTCTTTTTTTTCTTTTTTTTCCCTCCCCAAAACCAGGAGGCAGGAAGTAGATGGGTGTAACTTGCAGAGGCAGCTGAGATGAGCTGCTGGCAGGGTGAAGTGGTAGGTTTTAGTAATAGCTGGAAGCCGTAAGAGGTTCTGAGCTTTGAAGTCAGTGCAGCTTTGATGTACTGCTCCCATAGTTAATCGCAAGATAGTCTTGAAAGAAAAAGATTTCCCAAATACCATCCAAGTGTCATTGCTTGTGAAATCCTTGAATGATTTTTTTTTCCTAGTGAACTTTAAATCTAACATTGGGCTGCTCTCACTGCCTCTCAGTCACTCTTAAAGTATATTAATCAGTTAAAAAGATGATTAAACACATGCTCGGTCTGGTCCAGGTGAGTAGCTGGCTGCATGCTGCTTTGCCAATGAACTTTGAGTACTTTCTTCGCTGCAGCCATCGTGCTCAGCCACAGCGAGGAACCGCAGAGCAGGATGGTGGCACGGGAGGAGGTGGACAGCAGCCTCCAGGGTAGCTGTGGAGGAACATTTACTGATTTTTCCCATGATATAAATTGTCCTTGAGTTGAACACTCAAGCAATGAGAGCATTCATTTTTATCGAAAATATAAACAAAACTATCCCTGGCCAATTAGGTTAAAAAAAATCAACTCATAAAAGCATCTTTTGAATATTTAGCATCTTTTGAAAATAGTTGTACGATATCCAATTTATTTTAATAACTGGATTTTAAGCCTGAACCTACTCTACATGTCAAATGTCATTATGAACTACATGCCAAAGTGCAGCAAAACAACCATTTCCAATGAGTCCAAAACTATCAGGTCAAGAACATCAAAGGTTTAAACCACAATCCCCATCCTACAACGAAAAGCTCTTTACCTGTGCACATTTATATCTGAACAGAAAGGGGAGACACCATTCACAAACACCCATGTCTGTCCAAATGGACAGAAATAAAGAAAATGGCATGTGACTGGTAAATTATGGGAGAGCAACACGTCAAGGTTAGAGGTCAGTGAAGATTTCAACAAATCTCAGAAGATATGGCAACAGATTAAGCAAAGGGATAGACTGCCCTCCAACCCTAACCTGTTAAGACCTTTGAAGTCTTGTGGTGACCTCTATTCTGCTCTTTCATATTAGTTGTTAGTTACACTAATTACAGCCTAATAGTGCACTGGAGCCAGGCACTTTTTGCAAAGCCATCTGTAGGAGGGCTATGTGTGGCACAGTGACCTCCAGCTGAACAGAGCTGTACATGTCACAGGCACTTGCCCCTTTCAAACAGTGGGCTGCATTGCCTGTCGCAGGTAACGAACTTTAAGGTGTTAGTAACTTCAACATGTTTTGCACGCTCAAGAAGCAGACACAACATTTTGCAAGAGAAATCGTAAGCTAAATAAAACCCTAGCCCCAAACTTGGGTTAGTCTAAGTGGGGTCTGACAAAAGTGCTGAAACAGATTTAATTCTAAGAACAGTTGTAATGTGTGCTGGCATAATGATTACCAAAATAAGGATGTAAAGTGCAACCCCTCATAAATACTGCATATTCAGCACTGAAATCAAAGAAGTAACTTAGTGTTGCTGCCAGTAAGCTTGAGTGAGGGAGTGTGGGATTAGATGTGGAGTCTATTTGCATCGATTTTGCATCAATATCCATATTAATGCTAACACAATATTGTATCATATCTGGGGACAGCATTCAGCTCAGAGTCTCTCTGGCAGCTGAAATATCACTTGTAAAGCTTCAGTAAATCATTTAGTAGCATTAAACAAAGTCAGGCACTAAATCAGAAGAAAAGTTCAGAAAAAAAGATGTAGTGCATAAAAATCATACCAGAATTAACAAAATGTATAACAAAAGAGCCTGTGTGTGGAAAGAATAGCTATTCAAAATCAATTTCTATTTCCTCATTTATACGAGGAATATTTTTTACATGGTAGATAAAAGCTTTGCGTGATGACAAATCAATCCACCTGCAATTGCTAGGAACTCTGTTACCAAGATAACATAATTTGTCTGCGGGTGCAAACTCTCTGCTGTGAATACACCTTTAAAGAGACACAAATAAAAATGTAGTTTTAATGAAGACACAAATGAGGAGAAACAAGGACTTCTTGCATCAGCTAGTAGCAAAGCACTCAGAAAACAAAATGAAAGTCTGACAGGAAGTGATATAAATGCTCAAATATGATTTAATCTGGATTTCCAAACATTTAATAAAACATAAGCTTTATGATCAGCATGCAGAATAATAGAAAAGATCCTGACTTCTATACTGAGCCCTGAGCTATCCTGGAACAAAGATACAAGGATATAGGGAGATATAGGGACTGATCTTCCCAAGCTCACATACGTGCACCTCATACTTACTAATACACAATTTGCAGCTGATCTCTCTGCTTAGAGCATGCTCTTGCTGGGTTTGCTCAAAGAGAGTAACCCATGGCATCCAGCTGGTGGGAAATCACACTGCAATTTGGCACCATCTCCTCTGCACTCTCCTCCACATGGCTCATGGTTTCTCTTCACTTTGTCCTTGCCCAGAGGGAAGTAAGTATGAAAACCAGTGTCTTGTGCAGTTCTTCTGTCTGTCCCTGACTCCTTTAGTCATCAACAAAAAACAAAGCAACGCAGCTCTTCTCAACAAACCTCTTTCTTTGGCTTCTCTGCAGAGGTATCCTGTCCAGCCGGATGCCAGAGCCAGCGCAGCTGCACCTGGGTGCAGCACCACAACCCTACAGCGGGGACTGATGGCTGCAAGCACAGCCAGTCCCACGGACAGCAGCAGCACAAGGCAAGAGCCAAGGCTATGCCAGAGTTGGCTGTAAGGATGGTCTGACGCCCCACTGCTCAATCCAGCAAAGATCTGCCTTTCCAGCCATAAGGCTCTTACATCTCCAGATTTACCTTCTCAGAAAGGACAATGCATTTACGAGGCACAGGTAAAAGTAATTGATTTGCATGGACCCGCTAATTGAAGTGACCAATTATCAGCTGACAGACTGTTTAGTGCTTTTTCAGCTCCCAGGCCCCTGAAGCTTGAACCCTGTCCTCTGCACACTAATGCAGATCTTTGTGGAACACTTATGCTTTCCTGGAGGACAGGAGATGTGTGCTCTGAGGCTGACAGAGAGAATTACAACAGACAAAGCATAAAGCAAATGGTTAATAAATTTCATCCAAAGCTATTACAAGAAGGAAAAAAAAATACACTTGAATATTTGTATTTAATTCACACTCGGCATTTGGTTATAGTAGTGGTCTCCAGAGACAAAAGGACAGATGTGAGACCCACCAAAACCACCAGGAATCTTTCTCCTTTGGTTTTAATGGCAGCTGAGTCAGGTCCCTAGCAGTCAAAAGAAATTTGCAAGATTCATAAGCTATGCTGAATTTGTAAGCTGTACCTAATAGAAGAGTCTAAGTTCTGCAGTCAGTAGTAGGAAACTGTCAAAATCATAAACGTCTGGAGCACTCTTGAAATAAAACAAGTTGTACCTTGCAGCTCTTACATGCATTAGTGTTAGACTCCAGCACAGTACTGCTTTAGGAAATCTTCAACTGTTATCCTATCTGTGCTTGATCGTATGGAGAAATACTGAACTTCTCCATACTGAAAGTATGGAGAAATACTGGGAATAGAAAAGATTTAACTAAATGGACCAAGCTGCATAAGAGGATGTCTATAACTCTGTCCCCACATACCTCAAATAACAAGTATTTTAATCTAACAAAGAGTAACAGTGAGCCCTTGAAGTTCATTTATCCTAGCATTGCAAAGTGACACCAGTTCTTAGGGAACAAGTGTTTTGAGTTTAGTACACATTCCCCATATGTGCGGCTGTATCAGGAAAGCACGCGCATTGGATGGACCAGCCACAGTGCTGGCACCTTCTGCTAGGGCTGGGCTGCTCCATCTTCTGCCCAGCATGAGCATTCAAACACCACAGAAGCACCTCTGCGTTCAACACTCAATTCAGTATATTGTTTAAACTCCGACATAAAAGCACTGACCATTTGGAGACAAAGAAGGAAATGACACATGCAGATATAAAAATAACTTGTTCTGCCTAGCAAAGCTAAGGTCTGCCCTCATCAGATGTGGAAGCTCTCAGCGGGACTCAAACAGTTCCTCATGCAAATATCTAAGGGTAAAAAAATCGTATCTCAGATTGCAAACATATGTGGGTTTTATTTATGTGTAATAAGAACTATATATGTGCATGTAATGGTTTATAACATGTACCATTTAAAATGATGTTAACATAAAAATATCAGATAAAGTAGTAAGAATTTTTATATACAATGTCTCATTTGCACAGAGATTAAACTAACAAAGAGAAATGTATTATCCTGCCCTTAGAAGTAGTGATGGGCACTTACTAGCATTTGTTCTGAAGTACACGATGTTTGCCTTCAAATTGCCTACTGTACTCACAGCAGCAATAATGAAAATCTAAAATGTCTTACTCCATTAAATGTGTGGATTATTTCTCTACTGAGGTGTTGTAGGTATGTCTTGTAAACTTACCTAAAAAAAAAAAGGATTAATGTGGGGAAAAAACCTTACTCCCTTTTTAATATAAAAATTGGGATATAATTTTAAAAATCTTATTAAGCAAATTTGGCTGACCAGAATAAAGTATTTCCTGGAAAAAATACTTATTTTTAATACATGAACAAATGTCACACTGAGCAGAGTTTTTATGTCATAAAGTAAGAATGTAATGTCTGCTTCAGTTAGCCTTGTACTTAAAACGACTTGTGCAAACAATCAACATCTGAACATTAGTTATAAGCAGTTGTTTGCTTTTGCTTTTAATAAATAGATAGCAATCACAATGCATTTAAAACAAGTCACTTAACTGTCCCCGTGCATTAACATGATGAGATTAGTTGCTGGCATTGGTTAGCAAAAAATGACAAGTCCTCCCAAAAGAAAATTGGGCCTTTCAAATATAGCCATGTTCCTTGATAGGAGAAAGTTTAAAGTGCAAATATACTGTGAAAAGGGCCTCTAAAAATGGCATCACAGCGCTCCATGTTTCTCATCTTTTGGTTATTTCACAGGTTGGGAAACTAATCTTCTCAGCTGAGAGATACTTGGAGCAGCCAGAAAACTGTTAAATTAGCAATTTGAGGGCAGGGTGCTAAGAAGGCAAATATGATACAAATTTAACCTCCATGTGTTGCAAATAAATGTAATTTATGTGGCAAAGAAAAAGAAAGAGAATGTTAAAATCAATTCTATGCCACTGCTAGGAGTTTCTCCAATTCTTGTTTGCTGTCCAATCACAGCAATGTGCAGGAATTTGTTATAATTGGCATTACTGACAGCTGTTAAGATAATTTGTATGCCTGAAATATTAAAATGTCTGTTTATTACCTATTTACAGTGATCCAAGTGAATAAAAGTGCTGAGGATGAGACACCCTGTTCTAAAAACACTATTATTTATTCCAAAGACAGCAATAAATCTGAATGTGAGTCTTCAATGGATGTATGCCAGTGTGCCAAAAATGCCCAAGAGGAGATGATGGTAGGGAGGTTTGTGACCTGAGCAAATCAGAGAACAGAATAAGTTTATTCTCTAGCAAGCAACTGCAGTGCATGGAAATTCTCCTTGCCCTGGAATACATCAGTTTTGGAGGTAAATACTGCTGGTTTCTTCTGGCCAGTTCTACGTCAAAATTAAGAGCTCCTAAAAACAAGGAATGGTAATTTTCTAACACCAAAAGATATAATGCTTTCCATGAATTTACCATTTTGGACAGTGTTGTGATGGATAAAAATGGATGAAATCACTGGGCTGGAACTGGGTTGCCTGGGGCCAGTGAACCTGACCTGATTACATTCAGTCTGACTGAGCAGAGAAGTCTCAGCCAGCAACACGCAAGTTTGGTGCTTCAAATGGCTGTTTTCCTCAAGGTAGGAAAAATACTGGCAGATTTATTCAAGATGAGATATTTCAACATAAAAGAATGACTGATATCTTAAAAAAACAAAACATAAAAAAAAAAACTTTGTTGCGTGACAAAGACAAAACAAAACCAAAAAACCCGCAGAGCTTTAGTCCTTCTGGTTCAGTGAAAAAGTGAAGTCAATCGTCGGGTATAGAAAAAATGTGGTAATAGCTTGTTGTCGTTATGAAAAGATGATAAAGAAAGCTAAAGTTATCAAAGCAAAAACAATCTATGACTGGCAAACAGCACAATGAGGAACTTTTTTTTTTTTTATATATATATACAAGCAGCAAATGCAATCCATAGCAAACATATGTTGATCTTCAGATGGAGATGGTGAAACTGTAAATAACACAGAAGAAAGTATGAAATTGTTCAATATATGTTTCTATTATCTATTTGGAAAAAAAAAGGCAGGTGTTTGCTGAAGTTCATTTTATTTCAACTCATCAATATATTCCCAGGGATAAATATTTCTAACTTGGCAGGCTTGCAGAGTTTGTATTCAAGATTCATAAAAAGCTAACTGGTTACCAAAGTTCATTTTGAATGAAACTTAAAATATCAGAGAAATTAAAGAAGATGGGAGAAATCTCAATCGAACTTTCAGAAAAGACTATCTGCACAGTTAGCTTGACATAAATATCAAGAAAAATAAAGAATAAGTGGATATATAGTTCCATAAATCCCTGCTTTAGGTACCGTGGACATGAAGAATCAGCTCTTCCCACTTTTTTATTGCGACATGTCATGTTTCTCTCTTTCTCTATTGCTTTTCTTCCCAGCTAATCCTGTCTTCTTTAAGGAAAACAATCCCAATTCATTCAAACTTTCATTGCAAACCATCTGCTCTAGACTTCTAATTATTCTCAGTGCTTACCACTCTATCCAACTGTCTGATGTATTCTGGTGGGTAACCATTGCTTACCCACATGTTCCTAAACTTGTGTGTTTGCAACAAGGAAGATAGGGGGATCTAAACCTGGAATTTTGGAAAAGACTTCCCAAGAAGGATATGGCAACACACAGCACAAAGGAAAGAACCAATTAGACAAGCATCTGCCAGGAAATGATGTAAGAATGTTTGATCTTGCCTTGGGGTGGGGGATGAAGCTGATCCATGTTAAAAATCCCTTTCAGAACTGTGATATTGGAGATTACTAATGAAGAACTGAGATAAAAGAATGTAATTAATTAAAGACAATGTAACTTACTGGCAAGTAAGTCTCTAACAAATAAACTCAGTTCATCTTTGATGAATTAACATGCTTAACTGGTAAGGACTTATATGCAAATGAAGTATACTGATTTTTTTTTTCCAGGCATTTGACTTATTCCTCCAGAATATTCTGAGCAGCTGAACGAATTATGCCAAGTTTCCTATGCATTTTTGGAAAGCCCTTTGTCTTCCTTTTCTTTCCAGTAACTACCTCCTGCTTTTCTCAGGTTTCCCCTTAAAACTCTGGAAAAAAAGACCCTATATCCTGTCATTATATTGGAGCCACATACCTGCTACAGTTGGCTGGCTGTGACTGCTTCTTTGCTAGTTGTTTGTTTCCAGGCACCATGTATATCACCTGAGTTACTCTACCTTGTCTTTCAAAAGAGACATTGGAAAGTCTTCCTTTTATGAGGAAGACCCATTTCTCATTTCATCTTCTATTCTGTCTACTGTTAGCAGTAAGCTCAGAGCAACTTAATTACAACTAAAACTTCAAATTAGGCAGAAATTGATCAATGCTTCATAAATTCATAAGGGGACAAATGGCACAACTGTAGAATTCCTGTTTATTTGGGAAAGCATGTTAAAAATCAATATAATTCAATATTTCTAGGAACTTGCAGACTAAGTAATCTGCAAATGTAGTTGTCAGGGAGAAACCGCTATTGAATAGAGATGTTACTAACAGAGTGTCCTAAGGCTATTCAACAACACAGGAAGTAAATGTAAATTCACTGGTGGTAAAACTTGTGCGAATGCGAAGATTGGCAGAATGAATATTAACAAGAAGGTCTGCATCCTTTTTGTCCCTTTTTTTTTTTTAATTGTGTATTCATCTGTTTGTTTTTTTTTTTAAACCTACATGCAGTGCTGCCTAACACTACCTCAGAACAAAGATGAAGAGCTGCAGTTACAGAAAGGATACCAAGAGCTGCTGAACAAGCTTCTCCTACACGGCCTCTTTACAGTATGGTGATAAAGGGGTCAAACGTGACCCTTGGCGGATGAAACAGGAGAAAAGCAGGTAGTGAAGATGTGAAGTCTGTATATTGCATTAGTGAGATGCAAGTCTGTTTCAAAGAAAGGATGTTGAAAGACTGACGACGCCACAGAAAAATGTATAAAAGCACTTGAAACCTGGAGAAATTAACTCCAGTTAACTGCAGTGAGACTTAAAGAACTCTATGTATTCTGTTTCTCAGAAGAAAATTGAGTGTTGATTTGATTCCAGTATCTAATTCACTTGGTGAAAAAGCAAATGTACTCGATGGCTCTTTAACTTAGCAGAAAAAGGCACAGCAAGAACTAATGGCTGGAATCTGAAACCAGAGAAAATCAAACCAGAAATGTGCCACTCCTATTAAATGTTTGAAAAATTACAAAAGCAAGCAATGGATTCCTCATCTCTTGAATCCTCCTAGCCAGAGCTGAATCACTTTTGGGAACACACACTTTGACCAAATACAAGTTATAGATTTCAGCATAACAACATCTGCTCAAAATATAAAGAGCTGCATATGAGTGGAGAACAAGTAATTGAAATGTCCTTCCTGGCCTAAACTATATGCGCTTATGAAAGAAGATGAAAAGTGAAAGAGGACATTTCTAAAAATTCTACCAAAATCTGTAAATTTGGATTTGAACAGAAAATGCGAGCTGAAATGTAAATGATCTTTTGTATATTATTGCAATACAAATAAAAGTGTTGCCACGGAATTTCATATTACATCCCTCACGGGTCCAAATACCTCCTTACAGGCTCTGAGGATTGGCAGAACTACAGCTTTTGGGATCGCAGTGATATACCAGATCCCATCTCTATAGATGTTCTGGCTTAATAGCGGTGCTGAGGATAAAGCAGCAAATACTTTTCAAAATGACTAACGGCATATGGAAACAACTTGGAGTGCCAAGACTAATATTCAGCCTCAGTCCCACAAAGTGCTTAACCAAGAGTCACTGAGAACCATGTGAAGAGTTCTGCTCTGGCTGGACTGGAGCCTGTAGATATTCCAGAAGAGAGGAAGGGAGCGAGGACAATGGTCTTCTCACCCACCCTGTGGAAGATACGCTTTCACTACTCCACAGTAAGGACCAAGGTGCACCATCTGACATGAGGTTTCCTGCTTGCACTTGGAGCCTGGGAAGGCATTGTGTGCAGAAATGTGGCGACAAGCCACTGTATTAGGGAAGCTTCTGCTGCAATCAAAAGATAGTGCTGATTGAACCAGTGCTAGACTGTTTTTTAATCACACTTACCATAGTCTCTTTAAAGTGTCGCTCTAAACTGTCACATGGAAATCTGCATTACAGCTGCATCTGCCTATTCAAAAAGTGAACGTATTCATTATTCCTCATGCTGCCATCACGCCTGTAAATGCTGGTGAGGAACCGTGGCTTAGGCACTCTGGCGACACAGCCGTGCAGAGGTCTGGCTCAGCACTACCTGGGCTGGCTGGCATCTGTCTGTGCAAAGGAGAAGCAGAGGCACCAAGCAAGAAGAGCTCAGCTCATGAGTCTGCAATTGTGCTGTAGGGTAAGAAGTCAGCCAGCACGTAGGCAGACTCGGATATATAAAAACTGGTGAGATCATATTCAACAGTATCAGAAGCAATTGTCAGGGCAGTCTAAACATTTTGTAGGAAATATCTGGCTGTAATAATTTACATTATTCTTCATTATCACAATCAAACACTGCCTTGGGGAGTCAAAGGCAAGCATGCATCACTCTAAGTTAACTGTACTCTAAAAAAATAGCAATGATAAATAGATGTGTCTGAGTACAAGAATAATTATGATGAAACATTTTGTCTAGTATCAGCACAGCCCCAAATACATTTAAGTATTTTGTAGAGCAGTACATGAATATGAGCGTGCTAAAAAATAATGGTACTGGTGGTATGTCAAACAACTAATTGCTCACGAAGAAGTTATAAAAATTAATTATAAAATTGAATTCTCCCACTGCCACCACATCTGCTAGTTCAAATCAACACTTTCAGATTCACATCTTCATATCTACTTTTGAGGCTCTGGAGTTCTGGAACAAACACTGAAAAACCATTCAACAGGTCTTTACAGATTTTGTCCTTTCTGAAGCACTGTGAAGCTAAAACTCGAAACACAACATACAAGCTCACATCCATCTAGGTATCACACACGAAACAAAAAGCCGCCTGAAACACCTGAGGCTGAGCAGGAGACTAAGAGCAGAGTTCCTTTGAAGAATCAGGAGCAGGGAAAAGCTACTTACTTCCACACTAAGAAGACATTATCTGAAGCTGGACTTAGTGCACATGTGCAGCACCTGCCAGAGCTGGTGCTGAGACAGGCTGATGCTTCAAAGTGTCTGTAATAATTTCCAATCCCTGATGTACAGTGGCAGAAATGGGAGTGCAGGACCAGCCCTTCCAGCATGGAAGGATGCTCACAGCAGGCTACAGAGCTACCTTCATGCTGCAGATTCCTGCTTTTCTCAGCCCGCATTATTAAAGTTACAAATACCTTACAACAAATTGACACGCACATAAATATAGGAGCCTGCCACTTTGACAGAGCACTGTAGTGTTTAATCTTTTAAGTGAAAAGCTTTTATTGGCAGAACTACATGAACACGAAGACATAAAATGTAAAGAGGTTTACAGTAAACACTGATTACTGTAATCTTAATCTCCATGAATGACTAGTGAATGCAAAAATAACATTTTTAGCACAACGGCTAAATTGCCTAATCTGCCTTCTTTTGAAATGTGCGTGGTATGTGTGTGTGTATTTCTTAAATTATTGGACACAGATCACTGGTCACAAAATACTAGTATCAGAAAATAGTCCAGAAAAGTCTTCATCAAATCGATTAAAGAATGAAAAATCAGAAGCATTGGTAAAACAGGCTAAAAAGAGGGGGATGAGCTAAAGTATTGTCTCAGTGCTTAATGTACTTTATGGTTGCTTCTGCCTTGTTTGCTATGAGCAAGATTCATAAATGTTTAAGGGTGGCAGTTTACTGGGATACAAGGAAGGCCGGGAATAAAAAAGCAGAGAAAAGCAAACTGTGATTGTCCTCACTGTGGCTGTTGTGAACCTCACCCACATAACTCCCCGAGCACAGACCCTGCAGTGCTGCAGAGCAGGAGGTCCTTCTGCCTGAACCCCAGCGTCTGCTTGGCACAGGGTGCCCCCGCGGCTGGTGGGGTCTTTCTGCAGAAACCCTGAACTTCCACACCAGCAGGCAAAAGCCACCTGTTAGACGAAGCCTCTGCACCTCTGCAGCCAAAGGGATGATTCTTGGCTTCACTGCTACCGACACCAGGTTTGCCACACAGGCTTTATCTGACAGCTGGGCTGCAGGTCTGCTCTTCCACAGGACGGCTCGCTGTGCAAGTCATGCGTTCAGTTTCTTGGATCAGTGCTTTTAAGCAGATCTAACAGTCCAGAATAACTTTACTTAAATTTACTGTAGCCCCATGGAAGGATTATTGATGCTATTCTATTACTTAGCACAAAGCAGCAGTCTCCAGGGGACTGTTTAGTAGCATATTCTTGTCTGGATATTAAATCAAGCTATGCCAACGACTCAAAAACAGCAGGTAACAAGCTTTTCCCTGTTTTTCAGTGAGCTCTGCAGAATCTCATCTTTCATTTGTTTTGAACTGCGAGTCTCTTATGCACATACAGAAAAATCTCCAATCTCTTTCCCCCCCACCCCCCGCCAAAGTACATAGGATGTGTTTAACACATGCAGGAATGCTTCTGGCTGTGGTTACGCTGCGAGGCTCAGCAGATGACATCCCTACTCCTTGTTGGGACAAGCTCCATCAAAACAACTACGTGACCTCCTTGGTGGGACAGTGAGTTTAGATGCCAAAAGTCTAGAACAGCAGCTCTGTGTCTGCTCAGTGTGCTGAGACTGATTTCATATTCTGGTACCACGGCAGGTATAGGGCAAGTAAATATAATAGTACCAACAAAATTAATACCAGTAATACCAGTAAAAACTCCACAACATTATGTGCATTTTAACTATTATGACCATGATCTTTATTAACATGCAGCGGATCTTCTGGAAGGCTGGACATATTCTAGGTGGCCTTTCTTGAGAAGGGGATTAAGCCACGTGACCTTCAGAGGTCCCTTCCAACACCAACCATTCCATCATTCTGGCAAGCCACTTTTTTTTCCCTTCTATTTATTGATTTGTAAAGGAAGCCAAATACCTGCTGCAGCCTGTTAGAAATAATACTATTTTTTTTTTTTTTCTGAATTCAAAGTGAAAAAGGTTGTGCTTGCCCCACCTAAGTGAAATTAAAGATTTTATACAACATACAATTCAAGCTTTATGTTTGATACCAGTAAATACTATCTGAGGACTCCCTTGAAATACTATTTCATAGTTTACAGTTGGTCACCAGCACCACCAGCAAGGGTCACACCTGTTCCCCCAAATTCTTCTTTTTTCTTTTTGCTGTAACCAGCCTGATTTCACTTCATTCAGCTCCATGGATTCAGTCTTGCACTTTATTCCTTATTACAGAGGCATATATTCAAGCCTAGGCTCATCCGTGAATAGAGCTTTTCTTGATTACTGTCAATGTTTCATTCCATTGTGTCATCTTGTTTGTCTTTTGATGTTATAATTTCCTTATTTTACAATGTTTTAACTACATTGGCTGCAACTTTTAAAAGAATAACTAGTGATTTGGGGGGTCAACTAGAAAGGCTTTAAAAGCATTTGATTAAGCAATTCATTTTACTAACGTTACAATAACTTCTTTTTATTTGATTATGTAAATGAGAGTTGGTGCATATCCACTTTGGCAAAATACTGAAAAGTTTAATCTCCTAAATAAAGAGCGTTCACTGGTAGAAGTGTATCAGCTAAGGATGGTATCCTGTGCAGGAGCTTAGGAACTCCTCATAAGACACCCCAAAATTACAGTGTTCAGGAAAACAAAGGCCATGCTTACCTGACAAACTTTCCCATGCAGAACTTTCCCTAGTTTCCTGAGCAAAACACTATATTGAAATAAAAGCAACTTAATTCCTGAATTGCAATGGAGACAGACATGGACCCATAAATTTACTTTCTCCCATCCTCAATTTCAGCGGTTGTCACCCAGCACCTGCTCCACTAGAATGGCTTCGCAACAGGCTTGTGAACTTTCTGCTTTGGAAATAGGAGAAATCTTGTAATGTCTCGGAGATGTAAAGAGAGCTACAACAATGACTAGCATTAACATGATACAATCTGTCGTTAAAACTTCTGTCCCATTTTCTGAATGAAATTACAAGTTCACCTCCAACTTCTACAACTCCTACTGCCACTCCATTTTACGTGATGGTTTTTAACGTACAGACTTCTTCTAAAGCCTTCAGTGCTCTCCACCCTACGTTTTCGTATGTTTTTGAATAGATAGGAAATGGATCCATCTCCCCCAAGACAGAAGAGAGGTCTTCTGGTTTTACTTCATTAGGAAGGCGGATAAGGACTGAGGAGGAAGATGACCTCAAGTCTAACAGAGGTCCTTAATGAGGGCTGAAAGTGAATAGGGTACAAGATTGATCCTTTAATGCATACACCAAATAGCACAACTGGGTTACATGGGAGTTTTTAGAAGATTATCCCTTCAACATGGTAACAACCTGTCACAGAACGACCTTATGCTATGACACCAGCATGTACCGAAATCCTTTAGATATGTAGAAAAGACCATAAAGACCCCCACAATACCCCACCTCTAGCCACAAAGAAACAGAATGGATTTATTAAGGATTGCTTTCTCTGTATCACTGTTGTTCTCACGCCCACACTGTTTAATTATTAAAGTGTATTAAATCCTCTTTGTAAGTGAGTAAGACATGAATGAATTATGGCAAACATTTTAATTACTTAATAATATTCTAATCAAAAGCTTGAACAACTCTATCTGGAAATACGAGTTGTTTTTCCAGTTTGATGGCCATTTATTTCTCTCTGGTGATTTGTAAGGAAAATATAAGCAAGTAAATGTGATGTAATACGAAGTATACACTGCTCACAAACAAACTGGGGTTGCCTGTAAATCCCAATATGCTGGCTGGCTGAATATCAGACCGTTTATGAAAAAGTTGGCTCATGAGATACGCCCAAGAGACAGATATTCCTGAACTTAGTTCTCAGTGCAAACACAAATAAAGAAGAGGGTTTCGAGCAGAAAAGATAACTGAATCTTCATTCTGCTGTAGATCTATTAAAAAAAAATCTCCTCTCGTTTCTGTGACTGCTCTGACTGTTATTCATTTAAATACCAAGGGCAATGCTGCCAGTATTTGAGTGTGGGCTATTTCAGTACTGCAATTCTCAGGAAATCACTGAAATAAAATTAGATACTAGTGCTCCTAAATCTAGCAGCATTTCTTACAATTATTACAAATTTCCCTAATGCAGGCTTTCACCATTGCTCATATAAACACACTAGGAATTATTCAGTTGTTCCTCTGTAGATGTCTTAGAGTTGTCCATATATAGAAAGAAATATGAACGAAACATATGAGTAAACTGGTAATTCAGCAGTAGTCACATAAAGCTATCCTATTTAAAACTGTCCTTTTAAGAACCAAGCTGGAAATAGTAAGCTTCCATTTAAATCGTTGTTCAAAATCTCTTATGAAAACATCGAAAACATCAGTGATCTTAATCTAGTAGCACTGTTTGCATGCATGAAAAAAGACAAATAGCCAACTTACTCTTTTACAATTTTTACTTGCTGAGATACCACCTCATTCAAATTAATTCTTCTGCTGGCAGCTTCAGTGTATCTTAACTTCATTGAGTATAAACATTATGCCCACTATGACCCTTCCTCAAAGAAATGTAAAATTAAGGCTTATTCATACCCTTATTGAAGTGTCAGTCAGTTTTTAAATAACATTTAGGATTTCTGTTATATAATACGCTTTATATTATTTGCATAGGATGAATAAAAAGGAAGAAAGGAGAAGCTCAAATGGTCGATTTTCAGTATTGGCAAGTGCACTATAAACACTGACTAGTTGCTATCCAAGCACTCATTTACCTGACTAAAATGACCTCTATAACATGCTGCCTTCCACAATAGCTACACACATGTCAAAGATTGAAAGTGAATTCTGTCTTGAGGAATTCTGCTACTGAAGAATATTTTTCTTTTAAATTGCAGTAGTCTTCCATAAAGGAGTAAAAAGTTGGTAAATGAATGTTGAATCTATGAAAATTTTAGTAATATTTCATTTCCCTAAGCCCTAAAGAGCCATGTCAATGTTATTGCACTGTGTTTGTACAGAGCTGATGATCTGCATGGTTAGATCTCAGCCCACAGTAAAAATGTGATTACAGGTCTCTGGTTGTTGTGAGCTCTCAAACAAAGTATGGCTAATTTTTTTAAGCCTTCAAAGTAACCTGCAGTAAACTAAATTTCATCTGCAATGTGAGGTCTCATTAACAACCTCACATATCTAGACAGGTACAGATCTCTAACTTGTCAAATGAACAACTGTGTCTCACAGACCAAGGTCAAACAGTGCTACAGCTTTTAAATTAATATTGTATAGGCAGTGTGTTCCTTTGAACCTGATTTTGTATTCTACAGAAATACCTTACCTATGGCTTTTAAGAAATCTGATAATCAAACATGAGCAATCAAATCAAACGTACTCAGTAACAGCTTTATGTATTTTAGGTTACTTTCCTATGTAGATTTGAGATTTTCCTGTTACACTGACAATTACACCCACGTCTGGAATTATTACACATTTACAAAAGTCTCTGTATATTATTTCATGTGCTGCTTATGATTTATGATTCATTAATGAGAAAGTATAGCTGAATACTTCCCAAACAAGAGAAATCTCACGTTGTCTTGGACACTGTAAATAATTCGCTATACAAACTAGACTTCCATTGATCAGGACTCAGGGAACTGCTCTGCTTCACTTACGTGTACCTTTCATTAATTCTTGCCTACATAAAGTTAGATGTTTATTCAAGGGCATATAATAAATTTCCCAGTCTTCGTCATCACTATTATTTTTCATAAGCTTCTATCTGTAAGTCATCGATGAATTAAACCAAAAGAGAAAAGGACTAGAAAAATATATGGAGACAGGAGAATGAAAATCAAACAAATGACAAAAAAGTAAGTGGACTGTATAAAGGAGCAGTATTCAGTCAGCCATCTGCTTCCAAGCATATCTTGCTGTTGAAGGGTTAAAATACACTCAAAACCCAATGTATTTTTTAAAGACCAAGCCACTCCTGGGCACAAACAGGTACATCCACCGCCTGCACACAAAGCGACCTACCTGCGGAGACTCGGGGGCAGTCGGGCAGCATCGACTCCACGGCCATATCCAGCGGTTCGGAGCTGGACACCCAGTTACAACAGTTCTGCATGAGAAGACAGGCAATTGTCTGCTAAGCCAAAAACTCAGAGCAAGGATAAACATGGGCTTTGTAAGTTAAGGGTATCGCTTCAAAATGCTCTAATTTACACAGCGGTCCCAACAGGGACTGGAAGGTAAACTACACTAGCTAGGTCATGCCAAGTGATGTTTAAATATTGTAGGTTCATCCTATATAGGTAAAAAAAAAAAATAGGTAAAAAGGGTAAGATCAGGAGGATATTCGTAATGCGCTTAAATAGTATGTCTTTAAGCACTACTTTGAGTGCTTGTGGCCTTCAGTGGGTGCTTGGACCAATTGGAATCTGAACTATCCACTGCACATTTTAAGCCATTTTTCTCTGTAATTGTTAAATAGGTATTTATATAAAAACTGAACTGCTAGCTTCGGAAGTTGCAAAAAGTCAGAATTTTAAGGGTGTTTTGATGGATTATGCTGTGGAGAGAAGCCTGTGAAATTCCAAACCAAGAGATTAGAGTTAAGCATTAAGATAGCAGATTAATATATAAATAGTTGGAAATATATAACTGCGATGAATTGGCACGAACACTTAAAAATGTAAATACTGGTCTTTGGGGGATTATGTTCAGGAAACATTTACATTTACTTTCACTCTTGGACCTCTGAGTGTGATGAATTTACCAGTAAGTTTTTAAATGTTTTGATCCAAATGATATTTATTCAGAGGAGTCTATGAATTAAAGTATTAAATAATACACCTCTAATAAAATATGCTGAAACTACACCAAATACATCAAACTGAAGATTCAATTATAAAGGAAGTACTTTTTTAGTAGGATGTCCTGCCAAACTACAATGATCTACATGGATCCCTTATTACAAATCTGAGTTCTGCCTTTCTCAAAAGTGATTAACTTCATTAAAGAAAAAAAAAAAAACAAAAAACACACAACTTTTTTTTTGGGAAAGAGCCAATGAATTTTCAGACAGATTTCTAAAAAATCATCCCATCAATCATGATTGTAAAAATGGACGATTGCTATTCTGGTAAATAAGCATGTATTGTGTATTTGTAGATGCTTGCTGCCCTAGTTGTGCACCATGGAGTCCGTCCTCACTGTGGAAAGATCCTTGACTGGTAGATCAAGTGTCTTATTGTATTTCCTTAATTCATTCTGTCTGGAAGAAGATGTCAGCTGTGTTGCAGTGAGGAGAGAATTTCAAAGGCTTCAGTCCCCACCAATAAAGGCCGAGGAATGGCTTTTGAATAGATTTGTCAAGGCAACCCTACTGTTCTGGGACCAGGGAGAGCAGGAACAACATAAAGGAAGGGTTGCTGTATGAGATTAGAAAGTGAAGTTCACAAAGCATGGCAGATTTTTGTAAGAAACAGTAGATCAATGAAACTATTGAACTCGGTGGACAAAAAAAAATAATAAAAACAAACACACTATCCAGTAATGTAACTTTTTAGTAAAAAATGGTTAAAATGGAATATTTCACAAAGGCTTCAAGGTTTAAAGTAGTAAAGTATTATACATTTTACAATTTGCATATATAATTTTAATTAACAGCTGAATGTGAAATTGCAAATGTAAGATGGTAGAAATTATAAAAGAAGTAGAATTTTTATGAAGTATTACATTCATTTGAAATAAGTAAAATTAATATTAACTACTGATAGAACACTACATCAGAGAGCTGGAGATAATACAGAAGATTAGCACACAATTAACCAGCTTTTATATACAATGTGACACTTGCCTGTAAGAAATAAGTATTCTCGAAAGCAGTGTCAAGATATGTAAATGGATGATTTGTTTTATCATTCATCACAGCTCCTAATAAATTCAAAAATCATGACTTCTATAGGTACTAAAAATAGGCTACCAATGATACAGGAGAGATAGCTCCAATGAAGAATTACTTTTTTAACAATTCATTCTTTCAATGACAGCAATTAGCCCTACAGACAGGCAGCGATTAGGTGTATATTTTAATTATTATTCATTTTACCAGTAGCCTTAAACCTGATTAAAGTAAGAGATATCCAGGTGATATGCAAGTCTTAATACCACTCAGCCACACTTCACATATGTAAAATTCTTCTTTCTTATAGGAGATTTTCAATGCTAATGTAAGTTATGACACTCCATCCACTTTTTAGGCCATTAATCATTTAACTTATTCTTTAAGATCTGCTTTCTGCAAATGAAATTAAAGGTAATGCACTTGTCTTATTCAGACTAAATGCTTAAAGAAAAATGGAGTTGTCAGATTCAAATTACAGGATTTAAAATTTCAGTTTTACTACGTAACATATATTTTAAGGTTTTGATTTCCCATAAAGAAAATGGGGATTTTTCTGACAGAGCCTGTAGGGGTTACCATTCTTTACATTTTTAACATTTAAGTCAGAGCTGTCAGACTGCATCCCAGGTGATTCTCTATTCCCATCAGTCATGGCCTATAAAACGGTAAGGTTAAGTCAGGAATAGGCAGTCTGCACACAATGTTTCACTAAAACCACAGGAAAAAGTCAAGTTGAACAAAAAGTTCAGGATAAAGTAGTTTATATTTGCTACACACAACTATCGTTTTAGCACTCTGAAATGAGAACACAGAGAACACAGATATGAGCTTGATCTGACAAGGAATAGATTCATAAATTTAGTTAGTCTCACTTTAACAGCAACAAAAAAAAAATTAAATCTTACCAATCCCATACTTAAATATGAAAATTAATAATGAATGCATGGCGTCATCCTTCCCCCAAGGGTGGAAAACTGTGATTGCTGGCCATAAATCACCATCGCATCATCACCAACTAGCCATTCCTTTTATACAGTAGTAAACACTCTGACTTTCATCAAAAAATCTCAGAGCACTTCAGAAATAATCATATCTCATAAAAGCAAGTATTTTTAACCAGCTGTACAAATCAGCAAGCCGAGTCAGGAAGAGCTTCAAGAGGCTTTTCCACCACCACCGTAGCAGGCCAGGAGCAGAACCCCGGCACTCTGTGTGACTTTGCTTCAGTTACCAGTCAACACTTGGTCTACAATCATGTATGTTTTTATATTTCACGCTGACGCTGATTCTTACTATTTTGACTGCTAACTTTGAAGTTCAGTAGCGGCTTTAAGCTCAGTTAGTTTAGGGGCTGGTATGGGGACACAATTCCTATGGTTCTATAATGTGCTCTCTTTCTCACCCTAAATAAATGGTCAGCAGACAGAGAAATGTTTACAGAACCTTATGCAGGCATATACACCCCAACTCTTAAAAAAAAAAAGAAACTGGCCTCACCTCTCGCATCCACTCTCGAATAGTTTTGCCAGCTTCTTGATGCCACACATTGTGAACAGAGTCTGTTAACGCCACAGCAGTTACCTTATTCTTTACTTCTGCCTCTCGTTGAATCATCTGTTAAAAAATATTGGCTTTAAGTTCTTTATTTCTATAGAGCAGCGTCTGCTTAGTCACAGATAATGATCTTAAATTAAAAAAGAAAGAGTAATGCAAGTTCAATACTTGACTTCACTTGTTTTAAAGTTTATACAAATCCTAACAGCTCTAGAAACACAGAAAGACCTAATATTTTTGATAAAAGAAATAATACTAACTTTTAACTGACTGAACTATTCAGTCCTATTATTTTCCATGTGGCTTGACAATTCTAGGATTAAAGGTATCATAGTGAAAAAATGGAAGATTCCCTGAGGACACCTTTTACAAGCTTCTTCAAGTTCCTATTTCTGTGCTTCAGGGAAGCTGGTACCCGTGGTTCACTGTAAGCTACTCATGACTATCATCTACTAATTTTCAGTAGATTGCTGTAGTTTTTCTGATGTACAATCTTACTTTGACTTGTATGGTTTTTTTCTTTTTCCATCCAATTTAGCTGCCTTGCACTCCCACCATGGTCCCAAAATTCTTTGTGGTCTCTCTTATACATATGCTTACCCAGCTATCACCAGAGCTTCTCAACATTTTTAGGTTATTAAAGAGTCTCTGTTGTTGGAAACGACAGTATGACTAAATATTATTAGTACTAAAACCAATTAAATGATTGCTGCAAATAACACGAATGAACTGACAAAGATGCTGTGGAATTCAGTGCTGCTCTGCAAGATAAAAGGGACTGAAAAAGAATAGTTTGATATCAAAGAAAGACAAAAAGGTTTTAATCTCCTGACACAAGTGACCCTAATTTGTAAGACTGGATCAAAGAAAATATAATGAATTATACTTTTAAAACCAGCGTTTCGCAACTAGTGTCTTTATCACTGTGTATGTCACGCTAAAGTTAATGTTTTTTCGGCTTTCTTTTGTATAAATGGCAATACATGCAACATTTCTAAAGCCAGACATTCTTTGTTCATGTTCTAGTAAGTGCTTATCAGCATACCGGCTGCATCTCCACAAACACCTCTCTAAAACAGACTTTTACAAGGCAGATGCGAATGATTTTTTTTCATCAGAAACTCAAAAATAATCACCTCAATCCATATTTTTGATGTAAAAGTTGCATTTATCATTATCCTGTATAAACTATCTCCTGGTATCTTCAAAATACCACAAATGTAAACCTTTCTGATCAAATATTCTTACTTCCAGTTTCATATAACTGCAGTATGACACTGTGAATGTCTTGCCCTTTTTTTTATTTACCTTATATATATTCTAAAATCAGTGTAATCTAATTAATATTCTAAGTAAAAAATATTCACCATTATTGGACAGATAACATAAAGGTACAGCTTCCCATTCCAGAGAAAATCAGGTGTTCATCTTCCTCAGTAGCCTATCATACTGACCATACTGTCAGTATTACGTGATTTAGGAATTCAGCTAAGCTGAAGAAATTTGGGGCAAATGTGTATGAAGATGCTTCTAAGAGTCATCTTCCTTCATGCAAAGACTTGCCACACATATAGTTTTTTTCACATTTAATGCCTACAATATTTGGAGGGTAGGATAACAGGTGCGTGTGTAGGGGGCAAAATCACATATTTTGGACAAAATAGCATCTATTGTAAAATGCTGGGCTTCATTCAGAGGTAACATGGCACTGCCATTTTCAGCCAAACATCCAACACTGAGCGCTGAATTTCAATGTAAACACGAAGATGTGCAGATCCTCTCCACTACAGAGTCTAAGTTGTGAATAAGAATTGCACGTACGAATAATGGATATCTCAGGGCCGTCTTCAGGCAATTGAAGGAACCACCAGTGACTCTGCTAAACTTGGGATGAAACCCTGGAGCTCCACAGGAAGGTGGAGCCTCAGAATGGAGATTTTTATCAACACTATAATCCTCCTCCCCAAAGCTGTAAGAACATCTCAAGCACTGATAAATGCTTTGCCTCTTAAAAGGATGATTCACTAAGATCTTCAACCAGCTTATTTCAGAAGAACTTGGACTCGTGAATATGTCATCTGAAGTAATTTCTCTAGGATTACACCAGGCCCCACATGTGGTTCGGATCTACAAAATAACTGACAAATCGTTTTTTTTTAAATGCAGTTTAGAAAGTACTGGCCAAAAATAACCACAAGACTTATCTCCACAGGTGAGCTAGTTCACTGTAAGGCAGGCTGCACATCTACTGAGCTGCTCAGCACCGTGTCCTGCGTGGATATGCTGTTTGTGCGCTGTGAATGCACCCAGGCCATGGAGCTTGCCCCTCTTTGACAACCATCACAACGATCAGTGGCCATGAGGCCACTTGGGACACACATAACACCTGCTGGTGCCTGCTGCTCAGCTTTGTGGATACCTGTATAATGGTATTTTCAAACAAACACACTCCCAAATCCCTCAAAACGCAGAGAAAAACATGAAGTAGAGATTAAGGATACAACCTTCACTTGAACAAGTCTAATTTGTCCATATTTAAGTGACACAGAAATGTCACAACAGAGCACGTCCAGACCACGTGCCGTAGCTTCTACAACAGCTCAAGTCCTCTGCTAGAGTGTGATGTTAAGTGATAACTATAACTGAGAAGAGCAGGTCCAGATGATGCTCAAACAGCAGGTCCTCCTCGCAAGGACCCTAATTTATCCTGCAGGTAGATGTGAGTAACCCAAGTGCTTTTGCTCACAGAGGCATCAATGCTTCAGATTGAATGGACTGATAGCTCCAAATGAAAGTATCTTCTCTAAAAATAGTTTTGAATTCACATGTATTTTAAAAACTAAGTGAGCAGAATAAAAAATGATACAGTAAAATACATTAATATCCAGTGCAAATTTAGCACCCAGCTCCCATTCAAATTTGATGTAAGTCTGTAATTCCAAAAGAACGATGCTAGGGGATGCATGATTTGCACTTCCCAGGACTAGTTTTATCCCATGCAGCCAGCGCAGCCTCTTAAAATTGACATGCTATAAATGAAGGTATTTAATAGAGCACAGACTGTTTACAATACTACACACTATTTTTTTTTTTCCAGGAAAACTGTAGTTTTTACTGAAGCAACAACTGCAAATAAAGGCCTAGGGATTTCATCTAAAGTTCATTTTATGCCTTGTACTCTTTGTACATCAGTAAATTCCACAGACACTCAGTTTTCACAGCCCAAGAATTACTTAATTTCCTCCTCAATGCTAATTTTCAAATCCAAAATTATTTTCCTCTGAAGAGATTCAAAAAAAAAAAAAAAAAAAAAAAGGAAAGCAATTAAGCAACTATTCAGTGTACCCCTTCACTTAGAGGCTTAGGCTTAGAGCTCCTATCGCTCTGTCCTTACATTCCTTCTTGTTCTTCCAAAAATTCCTTTACAGTCAGAAATAGTTAAACAGGCACTTCTCCACCAGGTTTTCCTTTATTACTATATCACTCAATACACCATTTTGGGCCCCCTACACATTCATGATCTTCTTTTCTATTCATGAAGTACCATTTTATTTTTGTCTTTGGGTTCCTTCTGTGTAGTCAGAGAAGATAAGTTTTTGTAAGGTTTTTGTAATTTGTTTACCACATCATCACTGCTTTACATGTGATACCCTTGTATTGGATACATTCCTAGACCAGTGTCCACTGTAAGAAGGTAGAAAGCATTCAGGTGCCTTTTTGAAAGTCATCTCTATTCCAGTAGTTGAAAGTTTATTCCTTCACCTGGCAAGGAACAAGTGTTGCACAAGAGTTCAACTCTATCATTACATAAGCACGAACTGGAAATAATTTAAAACTTTACCCATTAAATTCAGATATATTATTTGCAAGCTTATTTGTAAATTTAAAAAGTCATTTACTACTACGCTGTTCATAATGTCATATGGCAATCCGCAGTAAGGTTACATTATACAGTTATTATAATTTTATAATAACAAAAGGCTGCTATCTCCTTTATCTGCAGTGTATGCCTATAAAACATAAGTCTCTTATACATATCACATATGTAATGCATAACCTCGCTACATAAATATTTAGAATAGATGATCAAATATATGTTCGGTATTAATAGATTTTGTAGCAGAGCTCTCAAATGAAAGCATCACTATTCTAAAACGTGACTCAAAGGTCTGATATGCCAAACATGAACATCTATGCATGGCCCAATTAGACTTTAGACAAGCGGTCTGTGGGTGTCATGCTTTGCAGCAACAGTTCCACACTCTCTATACCTATTCTAACAAACATTAAATGACTGAAAATTCAAGCTTAGAAAAGTATAAGAAAGTTGAAAAGCTTTCAGCTATCCTTTTGAATTTATTGCCCAAACAACCAAGCCAACTGCCATCACATAGGCTTTGTGGGATACTAACTCCTCTGAGTTGTTTGTAATTAGGAATTATGAAAAACTGATAAAACAAAAATTAAAAAAATACCCCAGATTTCACTTTCTCTTGATCTTTTAAGAAAACCTTTCATGTACTTCCTATGTCTTCCATGCCAATATCAGTTGTGGCATGGTATTTCCATGGTATGTACTGGGCTTGAATGGCTATGTCTACCTTAAGTACTTGGCTTGGGGTAAAACTAAATTTGATGCAAATGCTTCCATTGTCTCCCATTGCCTCACAGTGGATTGAGTCTTTAAGAGGTATTGGCCTGTGTAAACTGAATCCCTTTCAGAGGAAACTGAACTGAAAGCCCCTGTCCAAATACGCTCAATGATTTCCAGAAGTGGAGTGAATTTGTGATAAACATTCTGGTGGATCAAAATGGCATCGGTTGGTCCGTGAAGAATTTGTAAGAGCAGTAGTAGATCAGAAATCACTCACTAGGAATGGTGTGTGAGTGGGCAATTTTCATTTAACACTTCTACAAGGAAGTGCTGATTCTTAGGAACCTTAGAAGGCTCTCCTGGAAGGTTGGTATAGGTCCACCCTCTTTTAGGTGTGCCCTTCACGTCTCCTTTCACTCAGTGTCATGCAAGCCAAGGAACTGCTCTGTTGGAGCATGAGCACTTGAGCCAATTCCTTTCCTGAACTCAGAAGGGCTCCTCTTCCACACAAAGTATACAATTTTGTTTGCATGTACTGCATGTTTGTTGGTCTGGGATTCCGAAGACTTTTCACTGCATCCTGGATAGAATTCCTGAATTTTTAAAATACCCTCAGTTTTTTGCACATCTTACAAGTAAATTAGACTCCCAAGTTTTCATAACATATTGTTCGCTGGGGAGTAGAATTACTGAGCAGCTATACTTGAACAGCATATAACAAACATCATAAATAATCTAAAGTCAAACTAGTTCCCATTTTCAGTTAGCAAGAAGAATAATTTCCCCTAACTGTATTCATAGATGTGCTAAAATCCTTGCTTGCAGAAGACAAAGAATTTGATACACACCAGTTTTAAACAGCAAGGGATCAACTGCAGACACAATCATATAAAGACCAAGTCTTTTCTGGTATTTTCTTCAAGGACCTATTGGAGGTTATGTCTACAATTGTGATAGCTTTCTACAGCAATACATCACACTGTAAAGGTAATAATAATGTACGAACATATAAGAACAGACTGCTTTAGAGCATCTGGAGTCTAGGACTTGCCACATTTCACACTGTAAGTTTGTATCCGCTTCAGAACTCTACTGTTAGTTTCCATACAAATCCTACCTTTAGGGTATAAATTCTTAAAGCCAATCTTGATTAGCAAAACATGTACATCTAAAATAAGGGTAGTGGTCATCTCCCTTATGCATAGCTCAGTTAAACAACAACAAAACCAAAACCAGCCCCTCCCCTCCTCCCTTCCCCATACACGAAATTCTGCTGGCAATATTTTGCGAACAGTGCAAGCAAAACTCATGGCTCTCTAGCATAAAAGCCTCAGGCTTCAGCTTTATTAAAACTTTAAACTTAATAATGCAATTCTCCGGCTTCTCTTGTCCCTAGTGTCTTAACAGAGAGCTTACAGGAGAAAAGCCTTCAAGGACCTGTAATAATCCAGAGAACACCAAGTTCCCAAACACACACTTTTGTGCTAATAGGTGTACTACGGGTAGCAAAGCTGGCCCACCTCACTTACGAACCTCTCAGCAATTTGGCTACTATGAACACACTGTAATAGCCCAAAAGAAAGCCCAGCACATAACACAAACCCTGTGGGGATCTCACTGGCTGCCTGCCCACTGCCACCATACACAGCATCTGACCTTTAATAAAAGCTACCTACAGAGCTCTTACATGGGTTGACTCCTGTTGTTTAAAAAAAGAAAAAAAAAAGACAAAATGCTCTGTATGCAGCTTCCTCACAGACAAAAATTGTAAGTTAGATAAGAGGGCATGACCAAGATGTTCCTATCAAACACTCAACGAAAGCAAACAAAACCCAGAATTTTTTTAATGCCTCTCAAGATGCTTCAGTGGTGAAGGCTGCTGGGACTTGTGCCTTTCAGCCACTAGAGAGCCACGGAGGAAGTCAGGAGCAGACGCAGGAACCAGATGGGTCTGGCTGTTGGTGCCCTTTCTGCCAGCAGCAACCTGCTGCCCCAGAGATGGGTTTGCTCTGCAGGCGTCACCGCCACCAAGAAGGTGTTTTGCAGGGCGAACAAGTTCCAGCTGCCTAGCTGGGACCAGACAGCAATGCCTGGTCAGGCTAATTGCTGATGTTCTGCTGGGACATTGACTGGCCTCTAACACACGGCTCAGAAATGGTCCTGCCTTAGGGAAGTGGAGTGCCACGAGGGGCAATTTATTCTGCCAGGAAGCAGCCTAAATTGACACGTGCAGCATTTGGCACAGCTAATGCTGAAGAGCATCTGATGCTCGAGCCAGGTTGTTTAAAGGGAAGTTGCGTATGTCCACTGCAGTACAGGAGCCCCAGGAAACTTGCATTTGAAAAATCATCTCAGCTTGCTAAATTTCGGCTCATTTTGTACTCACGGTTAATTTGGATGTGGGCAGTGGAAAAAGTTGTGAGTGCACGATCATGCCTAAACCTCCAGCACAGCAGAAGATACTTTGCTGCTCTGGCTTTACCACATGTCTCTGCCAGCAGAGTGCTCTTAATAGAGATGCAGGAGGTTTTCTGACAGGAAGCTGCATCCCATCTCCAAACGACATGAGTTAAGCCAGCAAAAACATTCTTCTGCTGGAACTGCTATGCAGAACCTGCACTAGAGGTTTTGCTAACATAGTTATCTTGGCTGAGGTGGCAAAAGGTTTTTTTTCAAGCTCTTAGCTGATACATCTTTGCCAGTAAAGCCTTATGATGTAGATCATGTCTTTGCTTTTTCTTGGTTTACCACAACTTGAGTGTCATGTCTACTTTGAAATAAAATGAAATTAAATGAAATAAATTTATAAAATAAAATAAAATAAATAAACCAAAACAAAATAAAAAAAATATAAAATAAAGCAAGGCTATTAATAATCTACCAATTGTAATCAGAACCACCTAGACCCACGACCATATGAAAATTTAAAAGTGCTTTAGAACTGGGGAAGGTCTATAGTCTGTATATATAGACTAGGAAACAGAGGTGTTTCAGCCCAAAACTGGGAGTGCCCTCAGCCTGCTGCCCCAGACTTGGACGCCTGGGCTCAGTTTTGCACAGACTGCATTGCAGAGCCCTGCTCAGCTCAGGGCATGGCCAAATCATGAGCAAACATTTTGAGCAAGTTTCCTGCTTTGAAGGTACATTCGGTACCGGGTTTTCAGCTGATTTTCCAGCCATTGAGAACACAGTTTACCATGCCCAGGATGTGGAGCTGACCCCAAGCAGTGACACATGACTGGCACCTTTTTGGAGGTGCCTCGTCGTATCAAGACTACTGGTGAGCAAGGGCACGTGAGCGAGTAAGCTGCCAGCACCTCCAGCTTTCTTTGGGGCGGAAAAGCCCCAAGAAGCCTTGAACCAGAATATACAGGCTCTTGCATTTTATTTGCTCAGATAAAGTTAAATACAAATATAAATACTTAAATTTTTGTGATATCAAATTAGTTAAACTGTTTCTGAAAATCAGTGTGTAATGAAAACCATCAATACCGAAGGCTTGGATATGAAATGATACAAGGGGTTGGAGGTTTTTTTTCATATTTTACCATCATGAAGGTAATGGCTCATATCTAATGAAAAAACATGGCCTCAAGTAAGTTATGAAAATAATTCTCATGCTTTAACAGATGTGTAAATCCAGAACTCAGTCTAGAAGTGAACAATCATATTATTGAAATGAATGTGAAACTATCAAGTTTGTACATTTTAAGGATTAAATCCAACATGGTAAAATGGTATCTTCACTGGCTCTATCTGAGTGGTTCTTGGAAAACTTTTATTACAACTTTATTTACTATTTTATTACAACTTTACACAAATGTAATGTTGGTGTATTTTTTTAATGAAATATTCAGTTTTCTTATATTCCGTTTTATACCAACAAAAACAGGGAAAATTGCATAGGTTTAAATCAAGAAAAATAAAAATCTTCCTTAGATTTAAGACAGTTCATTGAGCAAGGAGCAAGAGTTTAAGAAGCCGACCCTATTTATTTGTATACAAACATGTCAGTGTATGTATTAATTTTTCTCAAAAAGGCCTGAATCAAAAAAGAAAAAAAGAAGAAGCTGAATGTTAAGCTCAGAACCTCGCAGATGGACATGAAGTCAAACACCCTTGTTATTTAAACACAGACAGCTGGATTTCCACTTCGGCAAGAGGATAAGACAACACTCACTCTTCCTGTCCTTTGAAGCTTCAGCTTTGACTCTTGCAACCTCTGAGTAACTTCAGGAAGGAAAAGTCTCTCCACAGGCAAGGTCTCTGAACAAGGGTATGTAAACCGAAACTTCTGGGGTCACACAAACTCATGAAGATAACTCTCTTCACAGTTAGGGAATGGTAAATTATGATCTATTATTGGAGACGAACAAGGGAGAAGAGCAACAACTTCCCTCTGAAGTCCCACTGAAATGCTGCTGCTGCATACACCCTCCTTTGCCAAAAAGGAATGTGTGGTAGAAAACCAAATTACACCAAGCCTGCCGCAATATGGCTGACATCTTCAAAGTCTGAAAAAAATGGCAGAGCAGAGAGGGAAATGCGGAATAATTTTTTATCACGCTTTTTTATCAGACATTGGACACGCTACTAGATATCAAACATTTTCCACCCGGTTGCAAGATGGGGAGGTACCAGCAAAGCCAAGAGGGCTTCACGGAGGAGAAATTCTTTTATAAACACAAGGACTTTGTGAAGTGTTCTGAGGGATGTATAACTAATCTGATATGGCAAATGATTCAGATAAAGATCTTCCAAGAGAGCACAGAACAGATTCTCATAAATAGCATGCATTTAGAACTAGATGTCTGGCCCATGCTAGACACAGCTGTAGGGGTAAAGGAAGCCTCCACCCTCAGAAGATGCTGGGCATGGAGCTGCTCTCCTGAAGCCCTGGGAAGCAGGGGCCTCTGCCCCAGCAGCTGACTTCAGCCCCCAGCATCTCTGGAAATGGGAGTGGGGGCCAGGGCACCATCTCACCACGATGATGCCCCCTGTACCCAAGCAGGCTCTGAAGGCAGGGTGACACCAGAAACAAGCACTGCTGGTGACAACAGCATACCCTGCTTTCTCCAGATTAATAAGAAATGCTCCATTTTTAAGTTTGTCCTTTTGGCATGCTCAGGGACCTTGGGCCAGCCTGGTCATATCCCCAGGCTCTTGGCTTGCTCACATCATTTATTGCTGAATAATGAATGCTACACGAGAGCATGCGTTACTACTCCACACTTCCCTCACCACGAGCTGGATAACCGAACACCACAGAGCATCCTCAAGTATTTATGATGCACGCATACATTATTAGTCAGAGCAATTATGCCAGGTAGTGATGAGTCAACAGAAGAATGAGGAGTGTAATATCTTAAGAGTAATGAATGCTATCGTGTCTACGTGTCAGTTCAACAGCTGCTGCATACCAGCAATGAAAAATCCCAGGTTTTCATGTCAGAAGATACGCACTTACCACATGCAGTTTTCCTTTAGCAAAATAACCTACAGTCCCTGCCATGCTCACAAGCATCAAAGGGAGATTCTGGCATGTTAAGAGCAGGATTTCTTTTCACTGTTGTTAGGCAATGAAGACATCGTCTTGAAAATTTTGGATTGGATTCTGCCTTTGGTGGTTACCACATCATTCCTGGAAGCAATTTACACCTGTGGGGAGGCTGTGAGGGCATGGGGAAGAACATGGCAATCCTCCCCTCTTGCTGCAGGGAGGCCAGCCAGGCAGGACTGCTGCAACAAATGCACCATGAGGGGCCTGAGGAAAAAGCAGCCTCATCCTGTGGCTGTGGGAGCCTAGGAGAGCTCGTTGGGATCCCACATAACTGGGATGATCAGACACCCTGGCACGAAACCCCAGGAGGTGTCCGCAGAACTTTTTGTGCACGCTCTCCAAAGTTTCTGGTTCACTCTGAAAAAAAGAACAGACCTGCTGTGGATTTAACTACTTTCCCATCTTTTTAAGCTAAAAGCTCATCACTTTTGACTTAAGAAGTCTCACTTCAAAAAAAAAAATAAAAAATTCACAGATGTCGTGGAAGGCAAAAGACACTGTGTGAAATCTGCAGATTCTGGCCCTCATCAATAAAAATTCAAAATGTTAAAAACATGGGATAAGGTAGAATGTCAGTCACTCTTTCCCACAGCATTTCATGCCTGCTTTGTGTTATATATCTACCAAATGATAAGCCCCTTGAAAGAGAACCATTTTCCTTTTGTTTGGTCCTGAGCACACAGTTGGAAGTTCAGGCATCTAGCACACAGAGAAGCATTCTTGTATGCTCTTTGCCTAATTTTAAAATAAGTTAAATAGAATATACATAATAGCCATTTAGTTAGATCAAAGGCAGCTGGAGCCACCCCTGGTGTTTATTTCCAAACCATTACACATCACTAGCAAGATATTCCCCATGACCCTCTGATCTTCCAAGTTTCATAAGCAACGCTAAAACCAGAAGCAACAGCAAGCTTTCAGTCCACTCCCTTTTCTCCAAAGTCCTGTTAAACAATGAAACACACCTGGGCAGCCCCTGTCTCATGTTCCTGGTGGATACCAGCACCACTGCCACGCTGCAGCTTCTGGTTTTGTAGGCTCCCCAGGGCAGTGCGGGGTCCATGAGGAGATAGAAGCCAGTTTGGCTGTGAGACAAGGCTCCTACAGCTGTGCAGAGGTCCTTCTGTAAGCTAAACCATCGCTACACCAGGATGAATGCCTTGCTGGGAGGCTACCTCCATCCAGCCGATGGTGCTGAAATAATGTTTAAGCTCACAACAAAAGTGAGGCGCGGGCAAACCTCATCACCCAGAGCTCAGCCCCAGCAAGCTGCCAGTTTTCTGCTCCTGGAGTGCTGCTGGTGTATGTCAAAAAGAGGGGACAGGAGGTAACAGCTGGAATAAAACCAGGTTCCCCCCAGGCAGGGAGCGAAGGCTCACACCAGACCTGTGAGGAAGCTTTCATGAGCTTAACAACAGCTGGGCTGACAACGCCTCCACTTATATATATTTTTTTTCCCTGTAACCTTTGTGTGAGCTTCTGAAAGGAATGGCTTTGTCATATAAACCCTCCCTTGTGGACGGAGCCACCCATAGAGCTGGTGGTGCCCTTCAGCTGTGCCCAGCTTACTGTGAGCCTTGGATGCCCATGGGGACAGAGGTGCTGGTGCCAGTGAGCTCCAGCAGGACCCAGAGACTGCCCTGGGTCCTGTGGGCTTCCAAGACGACTGTCAGATGCAGAAGGTGTATTTTGGATCAGTATGGACACATCATCTGGGATTTGCTCTTTCTACACCTGTGCTTCTTGGCCTGTGAGGCTACAGAAAGGAACCTCCTTGTGCCCCACCAAGCTGTGACTTAACACATCCCCACCTGCTGCCATGGTTAACATTTCTTCTTTCCTTTTAAACTGTTCCTCTCTAAAGGCCTTGGCCAGAACAATTCCACTCCCAGCACCAAACCCTTATCTCTCCTTAACAGTCCTCACCATCCTCTATCCCCCCAGCGACCATAAAATGGTGAGCACAGGGGTGCAGACCCAGGTGCTCGCCGGAAATCAAAACCAGAGGGAAGCTGGCAAAATAACAGGTTCTTGCAGAACTTTTTGGCTTCACAGGGAGGCCACCAAACACTCCCCTGCCCACCGACCAGCCTGCAGCACCCGCAGGCTGAGGAGCAAGTGGCGAAGTTGTGACTGAGGCCTACGTGCGTAGTGAGGGAGCTGGCTGATGCGGTCTGTTTGATCAAACCACGCGTCATTTATGATGGATGAAATACCTATTTCTGCTCTCCATATGGAAATAACCATGGTGGTGTACATGCGGCATTCCTACTGTGTCAAACAAAGTACAGTTTTTCCTCATTTAATTTTGGGGACAGAATCGCAGTTTCATAATGGGTTGCGTGCATCCCTGTGGAGGTAAAAGCACCTCTAAACTGACGAAGTGATTCCCACAGAAATGTACCAAGCACATAGAGTAGACAGTCATCATTTCGGGCTCATGTATTAATGAAGTAGAAGTTACATTCCCTTTACAGCCACTGGCCACTGTCCTCTAGCACTCCCCTACTTGGAGGAAAACAGCGCTTCATAACGCTGACAAGGGCACAGTTTATAAAGGTGTCATTTAAATATCTGACGATAAACACCAGCAAGAGATGGCACTGGGAAATGTACACCGGAAAAGGTTCTTTTGCAGGAGCTGGGGAATATTCCCTCTTTTCAGTATTTCATTTAAAATGCGCTTCCCACCTTCCTCTGAGAACGTTTTAGTGACCTAAGTCACGTATCGCATGAAAGTCTACCAAAGTCTCGGTCTCACAGCTTCCATGGCACTAATACAGCACTAAAACCATCAATAAAGATGTTTTCACACTCTATATGTCAAAATCAATTTTCCTAATAAGTATGACATTTCTTCTAAGATGAACAAATTTAGTAATTTTCTTTTTACTTCTCATTTTTTGTAATTATGATGATATCTGTCTAGCCTAATATGGAAGTAAATTGGGAGTGATACCATGCGACTCATATTGAGAGATAGTAGTCCAATTCTTAAGAAAGCTGGTAACAATTTTTAGGAGGCAATGCTAGTGAGAAGCGATAGTAACAGTCCTGGGAAGCGGGATCTGCTATTTAAGCCCAGAGCAGCTGTGACAGTGCAGATTCAGCAGCACTGCTTCACTACCTTATTAAAATTATTTTCTGGGAAATAAAACGCCGAACCCTTCACTGTGCAAGGAGGTCGTTTATTCCTACTTAAAGGGTCTCAGTTGAGACTCCCAACACAACTGCTCACAGTGATTTTCAGTAGGCATTGGATATAGATCACTAATGCATCTCACAAAGGCTACTGAAAAGCCATCAGCTGGGAACAGCTTTTGGTCACTACTAAACAGGGGGCAGATTTGAACCAGTGACCTAGAAGTGAAAGACTTTGTAATCTGATTACCAATCCCTTGAGCCATCCCATCCCTCCCCTTTTCTTTTTTACTGATAAGAGAAAAAGAGTCTTATTACCTAAGCAACTTTTGTAGCCTGTTAGCAATGCAAAAGCTTTCATTTAGTGCTTAAAAAGGAAAGTCTCATGGGCACGCTTATTAGCCCATCTCAAGCACAGACTCTGTATTATTTTTCTCTATTAATTTCAAAATAAATGTATTGGTATAAAAGTGTAGCACAATGCTTTTTCTGATAATGATTTATAGTAAAGTTCTTGCTGATTAAAATAGGTGCTGATGAGAGGTTTTTACATAGCTGTGGAGTCAACAGATCCCTTACTGGCAAGCAAAGAGACAACATGCTCCTTTTGTCAGCAAATACTCCAAAGAATATACACGCTTTACAGAGGTACGGTGCACATCGCCAATGATAGATATCTAAATCGCTTGCTTTTCATACAGAAATTGTATTTTTAAACAACCGTAAAGACGAGTTTTCTTACTCAGAAAGAAAGCGGGATTGCTTGCTAAGTATTACAGTCTGATCATAAAATATCATTTTAATGTACTAACATGATCTTCCAAGTATGCCAGGACATATTTAAGCACTGGTGAACATTAGCCTTTATGACATGACAAAGCTATTGTTTCTCCTTTCCCTTCTTGGTCCTCTTCTCAAGACCCTCAGGAAAAAATCTGGGAGACCTTTTCTGTCAGTTTCCTACTTTTTTTTTTTTTTTTTTTTTTTTTTCCCCAGACATTGCGGCCTGCACATTAACACTGCTTCCTTTGGCTTGAGGTAATAAACGATTAGCTACAGAATGGTGGTGCAATGTTCGTGTTATTCTTCGCTGTACTACACTCCGCCAATGTCTCAAAAATTAATGCAAGTGTATCAGGATCTGAAATTAACTTTTTATAGCCATAAGCAACATCCTGCTAGGAGGGGAAAAATCCTATTATAGCAGTTCTGGCATCTCACTGCTTGTGGACTGTTAGTACTAACAAAATAAGATTTCAAATTATAAAATGGTGAATACGAAAAGCACTGTTCTTTATTGATTAAACATTTTTTTTTTCTTTTTGCTTATGAACCAATAAAGCAAAACTAGGCAATGCTCGCCCTTGTTAAATGACAGATCTATTACTAAACATCAGTGAGGAGATCAAACTGTCTAAGAATACTACATCATTATACAGAAATAAATAGAAAACGTACATATTTGTAAGCAACATGTTACATTGTCCTCTAAAGTTGTGCAGTAACTTTCAGGATGTTTTTTTAGAAAACTATGTGCTCACTTTAAAAGTATATTGCTAATAACTGAAACAGCTCTTAATCGCTTTGGTATTTACAAGAGATTATGCTGGACTCACACAAAATATTTTCAATTCACTGCACAAAATATAATCTGTTGTTATATCGATCTACCTTCTAATAGCTATCAGTTCTGGCTAGGGCAGTATTTTAGGAGTTTATTAAAAATTACATCTGGTGTGTAATGCAATCATAACTTTTTAAGCGGCTGAGTATCAGAACTTGTATTGCGACAGCCTTTAGTTGTACTGATCCCCCATCACCTCGACTAACAGATTGCTTGCAGGGATCAGGCCAAACAGCTGCTAACTACACACGTCTGCAGGACACTTTACACGCTAACCGAAGGCCAGCGACAGCCAGCCGGGAAGAATATTTGTGCTGAACACCAGAATTTAGAGCAAATATTACACCGGAGTGGACACAAGGCCTGGTCCTGGCATCCAGCCCCCAGGGAGTGCAGGCTGAGTGGGTGAAGGGATGAATGCTGCTTTAAACCAGGAGGCTTTGTCTCCTGAACCTGTGCCCTGGCATTTCGCAGTGGGGAGAAGCGTGCAGCCCGGTCAGCGTGCTGCTCTCACTGCCCAGCTTTGCTGGCTGTAGAAGACACCAGTGGGAGCTAACAGCAACATCTGGCATTTTTGCACCAAGCTAGGATGTTTCTGTTTTCACATAGCACTGATGTAACAGTGCTTGTGAAACATCACCTGCTTTTTATCCATCGGATTGACACGATCGCTCGCCCTGTTTTTCAGACCCCACGCGAAACACCAGCGTGGCGACAAGGGCCTGGTAACAAGGGGAAAAAAAAAAATTAAAAAAAGGGAAAAAAAAAATAAAATAAAAAAAAAAAAGCTAACCAACCCCCCAAAACACCTGAACTCGGTGTTTTGCAGCGTCCCAAGCGCTCCGCTTGTCTTGCGCAGCGGAGGACGGGCACTGCCCCCTGGCGGCCCCCAGCCGCTCCGGCCTGGCACGATTCTCCGTCGTGTCGGCGACATCGCAGCGCTGCCCCGCCGCTCTCGCCGGGTTGCCTCCACCTCGGCTTCCCCGGGCACTGGGACGGCCCCGAAAGCAGATGATGTGCCGCAAAATTCTGCTTAATTTGGGCTGGCTGGCAGAGCCCTGCCAGGCTTCTGCAGTTCCTGCTTTGCAATTCGTGCTTTTCAATTCATGCTTTGGAAAAATTGCCTTGTAATTCTTGCTTTGCAATTCTTTCTTCTAAAAATCTTCCCTCTGCAACTTTTGCTGCTGCAATTCTTTGTTGGGCTGCATCAACGTGTGATGAAGACAGAAAGGTGCTCATCCCGAGGGCGTCACACCTTGATGAGCATCCTCATCCTCCCTTGATGAGCATCCTCGTCCTCCCTAACATACGGGCCATAACGCACGGGGACAAAGACAGAAGGTACGAGGGGATGGTGCAAGATGGCACTGGTTACAGGTGCGTGGAAAAAGCCTCGAATGTTGCAAGAAGACAGAAGTGAGGTGTCGAATTGGTTAGTTGTGTAATAATGTAAAAAAAAAAAAAAAAATCCAAAATAAAAATAAAATCGCGTCCTGACAGCATGGCCCATTTGCATAAAAAGTGCTAGCGACGATTTGTAAATATATTCAGCTCACGATATGTTTGTATTCTGTTTTTCCATGTAAAGCATTAATAGACGTTTATTCCCGTCCTTGCATTTCAAAAAGCAATGTACATAATTAGTCTTTTACGAAAAGATTACAATGTGCATCATAAATTGACTCCTGTTTAAAGTGAAGGCGGCAAATACGCATTAGTTCAAGAGAGAAATGACTGGAAACGCAACACGCTGAATGACAGTCGATAGCGTATTTAGACACCTCACCATAACTATTAGGGTACAACTGCAGATGAAACTTTAATTGAGCAAAATTCATTAAATTCTCTGAAAGGCATATACACATTTCTGCTTAATTTGAGTGTATAGCTGTAAAAAATGGACATAAGAGTTCACGCCATTAGATTTTAGCAGTAACTCAGCATTATGAATTAGTCAGAGATGGTGAATGAAGTAATTTACCTGTATTTCACAGCAGATGCTGTACCTACGGCTCCTACCCATACGTATTTTTGCAGCCAATCTAGGGTGCTGTCACCTGGAGCACTCTGCCCAGGCTCCTGAGCAGCACGGAACTGTTGGGAAGGCGGAAGGTGATGGCATTAACACCTCGCAGAGAGAATAAAGTCTTCACTTGCTTTTCTCTTCCTGCCACAGAGGTACCAGCGGCTGTTGGAAGGAGCAGAAGACATGGCAAGGTCGCCACGATGTCCAAGAGCATCACCCTACTGCACACAACCGGATTTGGGGCTGCACTTTGGAGGCTCCCCATGAGTTCGTTTTGCAGGACAGAGCCTTCATTAATTACCCTCATTTCACACCACCCATGGCTGCCTCGAGGACATGAGGCACAGGACACAGCTGGTGGGAGGAACGAGGAACCGCAGGGCCACCATGCCCCTGGGCCTACCCACTGCCTCCACGCGGGAGGGTGCAACCAAAACGGAGGCTTTTTGGTCACCCGCTTGCTACCCAAGTGCCTGGCTGTGTTGGGCTGGTGGGCAGTGGCACCAAGGCTGCTCGGGATGCAGCAGGTGATATGTGTGTGAGCATGTGTGACGAGGGACACAGGCAGGAGGACACGCAGAGCAGCGCACTGGTACACGCGTGTGTTCAGCTCCCTGGCCAAATGCAAGCGGACGCTTTTCCTATGGGAGGTGTCTCCCCAGCTACTTGATTTAGAAATATTTCTTTAAACTGCTGGAAGTTACTTCAGTCTGTAAGGAGGAGAAGCAGAAGGCAGAAGGATTTTTTTTTTTTTTCTTTCAAAATAAGGTATCTCGGCGAATGAGCATTATATAACTAATTTTAATTTTGCGCAGTTACAAACTATAGACTTGCTACCCCTTCCACAGATTCATGCAGATCTCCCAAATATAGTGACATTGAAATTTCAAATTTCTTTTTTTCTATAGCACTTGCTTCACAATTACGGAGTAAAAAACTTCACTTAGATTGTACTTAGCAGAATGCTTCAAAATATAAAAAAACGTATCGAGTCCATACAAAAGAAGTGCAGTTCAATGCAATGCAAATACTAACTTATTATGTCCTATGTCATGTAGTAAAAATCATTTTTACCCTTTTAACCCCACCAAATGGGAATTTAGCCTCTACTTCAACAGGACAATTGCTTCTATTTCTGTAGAAAGCAAGGCAGTGAGAAATGCTTGGGAGTCTGCAGAGCAGGATGATTCTAATTGTTTTGTCCTTGTTGCATATTATTTTTAAGACCACCACCATCTACTGCCCTTTCAGCAATAAAGTAGGGCTCAAATGATGACCCCACTAAATCTGGTGCTACACAGGCTCTCTATATCATACCCAGAACAGTCTTTCCTCAAAATACGAACGCGACAGAAAATCAGCATTTCTAGGGTGACTGTGAAGCTCTATCAATGCCTTTTTCAGCATGCTGCGTCTGATCACAATTGTCTGGGAGTTCTCGATCATTTAAACACCCCATTTCATCTAAAAAAAAAAGGCACAAATAATCTTTAATGTCAAATCATAGCTCGCTCTCTCTCTTAAAAAACGCACCAGAGTATCTTACATGTGATGGAAGTTTGCCAGTTAGTTCATCAAAAGGCTTTGAGTGAAGGGCAGATACCATGTATGATGCATGGAGAGTAAAACTGTTTAAGTGGGAATGAAGTAAAGAAAAAATATTTTTAATTACTACGCGATATCTGTCACATTATCAATACCTGGACTTTGAAAAGATCTCCCTAGCAAAACAAGACAGAACCACCTTTTATCTTTAGCAACGTGTCTGTAAAATGAAAATGCCTTAGTGACACGAAGAGAGATGACATTTCAGACATTCTAATTTTTCCAATCTCAAAATGCTATGGTTTTACAAACTAAAACAAAACAAAAAACAACAACAAAACTCCCAGACTTTGGAATTTCATTCTGTATACAGTTATTTGCAAAACATTAGCCCTGCTTCTGAAAAATACCATCTTTTGCCAAGGAAGTTAAATCTTTCACAGGAAAACTTAAAAATACATATTTTACATGTTATATTTCTATTTTACTCTGACCCTATCAGTAATGGACTCTCTTGCATGCTTGATGTAGAAGATCTCAAGCAATGAAGCAATTATTAATTATTCAAAATCCTTAATTCAACACATCCAGAACATTACTGGGGCTGCAAATATGTGCTGAGAAAATCTCACTATACAACATCGGTGAAGGGTATCAGAAACTCTAGAAGTGCCTATATAGGTCTTCATCACATTTTTTCTAATACAATTGCTTTATTTAACAGCACAACGTTATTCGGACTGTGAATATTTTTTTTTCCCAGAAAGTATCTTCACCTGAAGAGATTAGATTTCCTAGCCTCATTTTAATTTTTTAATTGCTTACAAACAATTGTGTTCTGTCCTTTCTTTTCAGAACTGAAGCTGTTGTTTGCAAAAGATCTCTTTCACTACCAGAAATTTGTGGGGTCTTATTGCCCTGCTTAGCTCACACATACAACTAAGTCCAGCATTTTTCTTCAACTGAATAATACAGATAATGGGCTGGTACGAGACACTCAGACTCTTATTTATTTCAGAATTAAAAAGCAAGTTCCACTCCGCACTTAAGAGATTAGCCCATATATAGCCAGTGCCTATCTTCTATGTTCACCGACTCAAATCTCAGGAAAAGACAGCTTACAGAAAGTTAAAAGTGTTGCAGATGCACAATCTGTGCACAATGCAGACACACGATATTTATACTACTTACACGGGATGCTATTGCTTATAACAAAATAGTTATCCGTGTAAATATACACCGATTTCATTTACACATTAAAACAAAAAAGAACAGATTTCCAGTTACTATCCAACTTTTTTTTTTTTTTTTTTTTTCTGTAGATTTTTGAAATCTGCATTTGTACACTCATCCTCTATGCTATGGGAAGCCCAGAATTCATCATAGATGCAAAAACCAGAAAAGATCCTCTGTACCAATAGGTCAACGCATTCTTTTGCGATTTTAATAATGGACTGTCCTATTACATTTGTTATTCATATAGAATAAGGATAGACAATTTTTAGGCATTATATAGCTTTCTTCTGGAATATTAGCTTTGTGGCTTTGAGAGGCCATTTTCTAAAGATCCTAATAGTCAAATGACATCTTGGGAAATGTTACGTTCTCACTGCATTTGCATGATAATGAAGATGAAATTTCATATACGCTACCTGAATTATACTTATCTAAGTTTTGTTTTACTGAATGACCAAAGGAATATGTTCCCTAAGCCAAAGTATTGCAATACAATGCAATACATTATTGCTTCTGTGAAAGACGTGAAACTATAATCCAAGTGATAAAAAAAACCTCTGTAATTTATGTAATAGTGTTAATACGATCTCAGCCGTGTATCTCTGAATACTTATTTCCTTTGAAGAAAATTCTACAGCATCCACAAAAATATCCATTTTCAATTTTTTAAAAGAATTATGAAGGAGCAACTCTGTGATGCTCAGGAACATTTTCATAGCATTATTATTTTTTTTTAGCAGCATGCAGTACTATCACGAGCTTGGTAAAGTTCATGTCAGCTTATTCACTAGATATGAACCGCCCTTCAGGTATACCCGAATTTCACCTGCACCTATGGGAAAGTCCACGGGTCGAATCATTTTCTGACCACAGAAATATGTTTGAGGGATTATAATAATGGGCATCTTTTCCGTAATTAGGTATATGTAGGCAAATATGTGTCTTTCAGAAATTCCAGCCGTGATCTGCAGCGTTCCTGCATGCAGCTTGTTCATGCAGGGAATATTCAAAAGCTCCGTCCTCTACAAGGGTAAGCCAAGACATGACTCCCAAACCTGGGTTTTGAAAGTCAGCCCGTGGCATACCACTTCTGTGACAACAAGTACATTGTAAGAAAGTATTTGTCTTCTCTGATCAGCACAGAGCTGATCAATCATCAGTCCGTCTGCCTAGCAACTTAATGTTATCTGTGTGATTTGTTTTGAAGTACAGATCTAGAAAACTGAAATCTAACTACAGTTTTATTCTGAAGATGCAATTTTTAGTATTTTTGTAAGGATGAAGAAAAATCAGTACAAAATCACACAAGTTACAAACTGGTAATACTAATCTAAGCAAAGACACCAGCACACACACTCTTACATTAAGTCTCTACTTATAATTGCAAACTCTTTGAAGAGAGAGTAGTTTTGATTTTTGCTTAAAGCTACAGGCATTGTTTTTTTAGAAAAATAAAATAAAAAAAAAAAAAAAAAAAACCACCAAAACCAGCATGGAATAAGTGGTATACACAAAGGCGATTTTATTTAACATAGCTTTTCAATACATTCCAGTCTACACTGCACTACAGCTGCAGAAACACAACCAAATTAAAAAAAAAAATAGAAAGAAAGAAGGAAAGAAAAAATACTTATCCTGGAAAAAAAAAAAGCCTATACTCAAAGGAACATCTGAATAAAATTGAGACATCTGCAGTAAAGTTTTACCTTCTCCCTAGAATGTTTGAGATGAACTCAGTGTAACACTGTCTTCCAAGAAAAGACACAGTGATCAATGCAAGAGCACATCAGGCTCCCTTGGACAGGCCAATCAATGCAAGAAAGAACCTTGCCCAGGGCCTTATGCAAATAGGAGCACGTCCTGCAACCCAGGGAGGGAACATGCGCAATAGATCAATGGGATCTGAAAAACCTTACAGCTATATCAGCCTCAGACAGTAAATATATAATGATGAATCCCTCACGTTCGCCGTGAACTCTTAAACTAGGTTATTTTCAACAGCTGGTTTAAAAACCTGCCGGGGCTGTACACAGCAGCAGCGAAGAAGTAGAATAAGATTGTCTGGGGTTAATTTGGCCACGTTTTTTAAGACCGAGGAAACACAATCTACGTACTTTAACATTTGCAGAATGCTGAAAGTTGTGTGCCAGCCTTTGTGATTTGTCAGGGTATGGACGGAGTGGGGTTGTGGCTGGGGTTTTGTGTTGTTATTTTGATATTTTGATTTTTTCTAAAACCTTCTCAGTAAGTGCTCAGTGATGTAGAATAATAAAAAGGTTTATCATTTACAAGAACTACAATAACAAAGATCTAACATTCTAATCATCATTCTGTTGATTGAAATTTATTCTTGGAAAGACTATTATAATTTTTTTTTCTATCCTTAACTATTTAAGACTATACTTTAAAGGAGAAAATACTAAGGCAAAGCAGCTGACAGTTGCAACACCAAAACTCAAAAACACCCCCAAACTGAAATAAAACTTGGTAAGGTATGCAAAGCTATATTCATGACCATGTAAGTTCACCAACTTGTCTTAGTAGGTGGTGACTTGGCACATCAAAATTACTGAAATAATTATTTTTCCTTTGAACACCTCTGAAGTACGATTTCCTAAACATCTTTCATTATATGTTCCTGAGAAAAGTAGCGGGGAGAGAAAGGAGGAGGAAGAAGGAACAGGCAAAGTGCTTACGGAAACTTTTCACCTGGAATTCCTGGCTTTTGAAGATCACTAACTGCTCCTGACTTCACAGCACAGAGGTGTAATGCTCCTACCGAAACGCTCCTGCCACCTCAGGATAAAATATAATCTAGGTATTGACAAGCAAATAAAACGGCCTGGCTTAATCACACTTGTAAAAACCTCCTACTCTGTATTCTGACACTGCACAGGTGAGGTTTACTATTACATTTAATTTATCTTGGAAAATAGAAAAGATAGGAAAATAATTAAACTATTTATTTTTCTTGCATTTGTGAGGAAAATTTACACTTGCATTTTGATACTTTGCATTAAAACCTCAGTGTAGATCTGTGGTGTTACAAGCACAATTTTCTCAATGAATATATGTGCAAAATCTACTTACATATTTTTACTTGATATCATATTCAAGTAAAGCCCTTAAATAGGATTATTTTAACATTTAAACACTGGTACTCATGCTATTATTAATATTAAAATACTTCACTAATATACTGAAAAGCTATGTAACGCATCTTCACTAGATTAAAGAAAGGAAAGTTCTGGGATAAAATGCAAATTCCAGGTGCTTCTTACGGTGCCATAGTTTGAGAGTTCCCTTCACTAGAAATATGTTTGGATTCCTTTTACTCCATGTGGATTTGCAATGCCTAATATTTTATTAACTTGCAGTTCCCTAGGTTGATCCACTAAACCCGGTCTTAAAGTCTTATAAAATCTCTACTGTTCCACACAAAAGCCATACATATACTTTTCAACATAATTAACATTTAAATTAACAGTAACACAATACACTTGTGTAGTCTAATTGGCATAAGATCTTGTCACGGAAATGGGAAAAGTATGAAATAACTGTAAGACATTTTCATTTTTCAATGCTTATTTTTCATTAAAAAAAAAAAGAATTTAAAAAAGCCTAATATTTCAGATAAAATCTAAACACATCACAAAAGCTGTCAAGGAATAATATATGCGATATTCCCACTTTCTCCATCATGTAAGCAAATCCAAAACTTATTAGTGTTCATACACACATTTAAAGACGTCTGCAATCCCTTCAGACTGTGATGTTGTATGTTGTATAATATTTACTACTAACCTGTTCTAAGCCCCAGCCTTCAGATACACAGAAAAACCTACAGAGTTAAATAAAATTACAGTATTTTTTATATTGTATCTTCTGAAAAAAAAAAAAAAAAAAGCAACAACACTGGGGTCTTTAGTCAGACCAACGTGCGACCATTTTTAGGTGCAGAAACCACACCTATGTAAAGTGGTGTTCCAGAAATGTCGCTTTCCTGTCCAGTGCACGTGCAGAGGATGAGGAAAATGGAAAGGTATATACCAAATGGGTAAAAAGCTGTATCTGGTGATAAGGTTTGGGACAGAAAACTGTCTCCAACTACAGGTGACACATTTCCCACAGTCTGAAAGAGCTCTGGTGAGCACGAAATGATTCAGACACAAAACAACTGTATGGAGATGCACATCAAAAAATTACAATTAGCATCTATGCGAAGTTGGGGCAACCAGTGAGGAAATTAATGGAAATTAACGAGAACCTGGGTCTTGGGAGTTAACTATTCTGATCAGCGGCAGACTACACACATCTTGAAGAGATGGTTTCACCCACCCACGTTGGCTTTGACAGGCTCCAGGACTGGAGTTGGTACTCACAATTGAAAGGACAAGCCACATGTTCTCTGAATGTGGTACTGTGCTTTGGCTTTTTTTTTTTTTTTTTTTTTCTTTTTCTTTTAAGCTAGAATTTGAAATGAAAAATAAACTGACTGATAAGTAAGCTGTCTCACAGAATTTAAAACAGTTAAAACAATGGAGGAGAGGATACTGATACAAAGGAATTTATTGAGCCAGAAGGAAGTTTCTAGTCAGATATAGGGATAGATGCCAAATATGGTTTTATTTAACATCTTCATTAATGATCTGGAATTAATTAAATTTGCAGGTGACATTAAAGTGGGAGAAACTGCCAAGAGAAGTAAGGCATCAAAGAAATACAAAATGAGCTTCCAAGATTCATAGACTTGTAGCACAAAAGGGATCATTATGACAATCTAGTTTGTCTTCCTGCGTAGCAAGGGCCAGAATGGAGATAGATTTAATTTGGAAGAATGTGAGGTAGTATTGTTGGAAATAAAATCATCTACTAGACTCAATACCACTGGGGAAAGGGAAATTGAGGACACTAAAATACTGTATCTGTGAACATTAGCGGTTATGAAATTCAAAGCAACTTTGAAAAAAAAAAATAATAAAATTGAGTAGTTTTGGCTGCATTGACCAGAATGTAGTACAGCAGAACAAAGGTGCTGAAGTTTGCCTTGAGCTAACTATAGTAACTACACTTAAAACATAGAGTTTAATTCTTAGCAAACTACTAGAAAAGTGTTGACAAATAATATGGAATTCAGAAAGGAATACAAGGAGAAAAAAAAAGGAAAAAAGAAAAAAGAAGACCTAGTTATATATATCATTGGGCTACAACAGAAACAAGCGGATGCAAGTACAAGAACAATTGCTGAAGATCAGAAAGCTTTTCTTACCAGAATCTAAAAATAACTGCTCACTGTGTAGTGCACTGAATTTAAAATAATGCAAAGAATTTATGAAAATATAAAACTACTGAGATCATGTGGCTCTAAAAAAGTCACTGCAGGGAAACACAGAGAGTGCTTTGCCTTTGACCTCCAAATTACAGAGGACATAAACATGTACTTCCAAGTAAACGGATTTCCAAGTAACTCTTACTTTTACCCACCTCCAGTTCTTCATTCATTTTATAATTAGCATTCTAACTTTGGTGTCAAACTAGAAAATTAATATGAACAGGCCAATGAGATGTAAAGTAATGATGGGTGGTGCAGGCAATTAGCATTCAGTGTATCGTTTCAGGCCATGAAACACTGCCCTTCTCCTTTTGGAAGAAGCAGGGAAGGGGCACATGTACTGGTAGCCTGCAGACCATGGATTAAGCTGAGCGAAGCACGAGTTATTAAATTAGCAAATGATTAAGAGGAAGCAAAATGTAATGAGGCTGAGCAAGTTATCCAGAGTAAGGTAACGAGTAGGGATGAATATTCAAAACTTGAATCCTGCTCTGGAAGTGGCAGGACAGCCAGCTCTTGGGAAAGGGAGAGATGTTGATCCTTACAGCGATTCCCTACTGTCATCCAAGACTGAGAGGGTCAGGAATGAACTAAGAAACTGGATGCCTACACTGGATTCCTAAACTCAACCAAAACCAACCAACCAACCAAACAAAAAAGAACAGGAAAAAGGACAGAAAAGGACGTGCAGCTACAGCACTGTGAACTGTGTGCCTCTACTTGGTAATCATTCATCATTCTTCTGCCTCTTCTGTTAGCCTTTCTCTAGACTGCAAGCTCTTCAGGACAAGGTGTGACTACATGTATGTGATTGCTACCACGATGCAAACGGATAACAAATGGTACCAAGTAAACTAACGATACCAGCGCAGAGCTGTCAATTTACTTATTTAGGCTGAAAGAGGGGAACTTAACCGTCACCTACAATGTTTATCTGCTCTGTGTTAAAATGAGAAAAAAAATATATATATAAAAAATATATAAAAATATATATAAAAATATATAAAAAAATATATAAAAAAATGAGAAAAAAATATATAAAAATATATATACATACACATATTTGTATGTATATATCAGTAGCAACCAAACATCATAAGAAGTTGCCATCAATAAAGCAGGCAGTGATACTTCAATACTTTTTGATAGATCTGTCATTCCACTTGCTCACTACTGTTAACCACTGACAAGTGAATCTGCAGTCCCTGCTGCAGGCTGAAATTTACACATTTAAAAAATCAGTGCCAGAAATAAGTCTACTTCCAAAAACAGGTGAGGAGACAAAATTTTTTGTTTGTAAACAGTGGTGTTTATGGGGTTGATCTGGTTTTAGACCAAACTCAGAGCTTCCAGAGTTTGAAACGGGAAATTTGGCCACGCAGTGAGCCTGGAGTCAGAGAGAGTCTCTGGGAAAATTAATCCAAAATAGGTCCAATTGTTTGCAGCTAAAAATACCCACCTGCACACACTTGCTTTCACAGGAACATAGACTCCTGGGTCAGACCAAGGCCCTGCTGTCCCAGCCAATTACTCTCACAATTCTTGTCCTATGTGGGTCAAGCTGGGTAGGAGTTTTGTCCCAGTCCTCTTGTTCCCAAATAGACCTTCCTGATCTAATGGTGAGAGACCTAATTCTACCCTAAATTTATTCATGGCCACTTTTAATCCATTTGTTCCTGTGCCAACATTGTTCTTTGGCTTAAATGTCTCTCCCTCCCTCCTGTTTACTCTCCTGATATATTTACAGAGTGCTATCAATCCCTCTAAGCTTTCCTTCGCTAGGCTAAACAAGCCATGCTTTTTTAAAGTCTCCTTTGGTAGCACAATACAGAACAGACACTGAACCTACTTTTTGCAGAAGCTATCAAAGTTAATATAAGTGCATTAGTAAATCACACCATTCTTACTAAGACTGATAAGCCCAGAGGATGTTTCTATGACTGTGTTGATCCCAGTGTTCAAGGCAGGTAGGACATCTCCATGTGGCATTGCACCACTACACATGAACATATTCTTCCTCTTTTCCCATAAAACGGGCTCTCCATCGCTCTGAGCATCCTGACACTTCTTCCCTCCATGTCTTCCATCCGGAATTAATCTTTCCGAACACGGGCAATTGGGATTGTCTCACATTATCTAAGATAAATCTCACCAGCATGCTGGCCAGCATTAATATTTCTCTTCCTCTGACAGAAACAGCAAACAAATCACAGGATCACATTTGCCTCTTTTATTGCTTTATCTGGTCATTCACTTACAGCTATTGCTGATCAAATCACAGCTCCAAGGGCTTCCCATTTTTTGCTCATTTTTCCCATTGGTGCAACCACAGTTTATTTACAAATTCAGATGACGAGCCAGTAAATATATCTCCAAGTTTGCATTATTTCCTTTAATTTCTATTACTATAGAAATTCTGCTCCTGAATACCAATGGTGACTTCACTAACTTATGTGATGAGCCAATTTCATTAGTGCATACTTATTTTTTTATGCCAGTGTCATAACGCAAACAAACAAACAAACAAACAAACAACAAAAAAGCCTCAAGGCCAAGCCTCAGTGACTCTGGGAGTAGCCCTAGTCTTGTCTAACTCTTTGTACACAACCCAGACTGTTTCTTGTTTTCCCCTTTCAGATGGACAAACACTTCTCCATGAAGCACAACAGAGTATAGCTAAAATAACTCAATAAAAATAACTCAAGATACTTATTTTAGTTTAAGACTTAGTTTTGGGGTGTCCTAAGAAAGGCTGACCTGACCCATAAAGTTCATAACTAAAGTGGACAAGACAAAAAGATGAGACCTAAGGCAGGTACAGTTGCGTGAAATGATCTGCCTAAACACTGGACATACAACCCAAGTCCTCACAAACCCACAAGACAGGGCCCCATACTGCTTTCCTTAATTTCAGTTGACGTTCAACATTTAAAGAATCTCTGTTTTTCTTTTTTCTTTTCTTTTCTTTTCTTTTCTTTTCTTTTCTTTTCTTTTCTTTTCTTTTCTTTTCTTTTCTTTTCTTTTCTTTTCTTTTCTTTTCTTTTCTTTTCTTTTCTTTTCTTTTCTTTTCTTTTCTTTTCTTTTCTTTTCTTTTCTTTTCTTTTCTTTTCTTTTCTTTTCTTTTCTTTTCAATTTGAAGTTGAACTACAGAGCGTTAAACTACAGAGACATTTTGTTTTCCTTCCTCCGCTATAGATCTTGGTCACCAAGAAGTTTTGCTCCTCATCTCTGTTCTTCTCTCTCCCGTGCCTCTTACAGCCATCACAGATCATGTGTTATTCCTGCCACATATCAGGAGATCCATTTCAATTTAATAGGTCAGACAGGGGAATTAAGAGTTGCACATACACAATACCCAATCGATGCTTACCAGTTCTTGAGCCACATAAAACACGGTAAATAAATGAATAAATAAATACATTTATATACAAAAACTAAACTAAATATAACAAATGATTCAATCTGAAATTTCAGAAAATCAAATTAATGAAAAGCTAATGACAGGTTCACAGCCAAATCATTAAGGTTCTTAAACATCATTTTGCCTGTGCCAGAATAGTGGTGCAGCCGCAGAGGCTTGAGGTAGTTCAGCAGGTGTCCGTTTATCATCGTTATCATTACGACATCTATTATCTCTAGCCAGGGTTAGGTCCTTGCTGTACTCAGCACAATGCAACAAAACAAAGTGGCAGTGTATTGAAGAGCACATCTCAAAATGATGGGGCTAAAATTGTTTTAAATGGACAAAATTGGCTGATTTTGATGGAATTAGCACACTACGGTGGGTCCAGTAATTTGAAAAGCATGTTTTAAGGGCACTCATTTTAACGAAGCTGCTTAAAAATACACACACACATGCACAATTTTATCTACACCTCTGTGCAAATTGCCAACATATATGTCCAACATTTTAGCCAGCAAAGACGATAATGAATAGTCTCTCATTTATTCAAAGACAATGAGCCTACTTTCCTTCTTCTTCTTTAATTATATCACATTCCCCCATACACTTTGTATTTTTAAAGTGAATGCTGTAAGCTGGAGATACCACTGTCAATTCTCACAATTTTGTCATGATTCCCGTGATATTAGGTGTTTTCTCAGAGATATTTAACTGCAATGATAGAGTTCCTGGTATACAAAAAAGGTACACTTTTGGTTCATTATGAAACCCATTAAAAGGCAAAGCCCAAGGTCTCAGGATTATATAAGGCAAAGAAGAGAAATATTCCAAAAAATCTTTTTTTTTTTTTTTTTTTTTAAATCTCATGATACTGAATACCCAACTGACAATTTTGAAAGCTTAGATTTAACAATTCTCATGACTCTGAAATGAGTAGTTGTCATGAGTGTCTTTTATAATCATGGGCATGGATGGTTTTAAATGTCACCCTGCATCCAAGGACCAGCCTTTCTTTCCACCTCTACAGGCAGGCAGTCCCCGATATTGTAATTAGATCTGCAGTGGATGGTCACAGGACTCAGGTAAGCAGTGGTGCACAAGATATCACTTCTCCTTCTGCGAGGGTCTTTCATGCAGGCAATGACAAGGGAAAACGTTCTTTTTTAAAGCAAAATAATTGTAAACCCACAAAATTTGGCAGAAAAACTCAAAGGAGGCGTTGTACCAGAAACTTATTTTCTGTAAACTAAATATAAAATTGACTCCATCAACTTGAAATTCTCACTTTCTGTTAAATTTCATAAAATTATTATAAGCTGGGAGTTGGGAAAGTTCCACAATTTACCATCAACTACAGCAAGCTGCTTCTGAAAATAAATCCCTCCCTACACTGGGTAAGGGATAACAGAAGTAAGAAGATGAGATGTGTTCATGAATCATGTTTTGAGATTTTCAAAATCAGTAATTAGCAGAACACAGTGACCCAACAACTATTTTTAGTGTTGTATATTTAAAAAGTAATTTATGTTTAGATATTATTAGATGCACATTTAATTTCAAACCACAGTTACACAAAGTTTTAATTACTAAATATTAAGATACATTTTAGCATATGGTTTATGATTAGCATTTGTAATTCAAGCTATAAACAATATAACTAATTACATTTATTGGTGGAACTTTAGTTCCCACACATGTTCAATCACTTTCAATTATTTCCCTAGTAATCTACGACTCAGTAAGGTACAGAAAATGTGTTCTTACATAGCAGTAACTGGATAACAGTTTCTGTGCATTCAAGTATGATGTTACAGATTTGCCCTGTTTTTCTTAACATCACACAGCCACAAACATGTAAAAATGCAGCCAGAAAAGCTGCAAATGCCAATTAAAATGTTAGATGTTGTGGCATGCATCTGAAAATTGTAGTCAAGTGTTATTGGCCAGTTTAGTAAGGGACTACAAGACATAGCTTGGTTTTTGTCGTGAGGTCAAATACAGAGCTGAGGCGAGGTTTGCCCACCAAAGACTTGCAAGGAATAAACATAAAATGCTTCTCCTTTTGTACCAACTTCACAGCTGCTACGTTGATGCTACAGCCACGAACAAGTCATTGCTTAGTATCAGTTTTCTTCTCTGCTTAACACGAACGTGCCAGGTTTGTGTCCAGTGCCTTGCACCATGAAGAAATGATGAACCAGAAATCTCTGGTGATTAAGATGATTGCAAACAATTGGGACAGCTCTAGCAGCACTGAGTGCACAAAATGAATTCAAAAGATATTCACTGAAAACCCAAGTGTTTTTTGACTTCTTTGCTTGTTTTCTTTTCCCCTGCGGGCACAATCAAATGCAAAGGGCCCAGGCAGAAACCTCCACTCCAAATTAAAGCCATATGCTTCACACTACTCCCCTGTAAGAGGAACGGAGTCAGAAGAAGCAGCTGTGCAAAGGGTCTCTGTGACTACTGTAACCTACACTTCTATGAAGCGATTGACCCCAAATCCTTGTGTAGCAAGTGTAGGGGCACCTCTATGGTGTAGCTGCTATATCACCCTCATCATCTACCACCCAACATACCACGAGAGAAAGTGATCAAATATGCATTTGTGGTAAGACACTATGCCCATCAGCTGCTGCTTCTTTTTCTTTCTTTCTTTTTATCTTTTTTTCAGCTCTTTGCAATTACTAAATGCCATATGGATATAAAGTTGAGGAGAAAGGAAAGAATACAACATAAAATTTTACAAACTAACACCCTAATAAAATACTTCAAGATTTATTTCACTTACATCTCATGCCTGCTTCAGTGTACGCACTATTTTATTAAACTGCTTTCAGTGGAACTCAGACTTCAAACTACTTCTACCAGAACCAGGTGTTAATATCCTTTGATTTTTTTTTTTTAAAAAACAATCAGGGTACATTAAATATACTTCTCAGATCTAGTTTTGCATGACAGATATGTGATGTGCCAATGGTTATATATTATATTCTTCCTCTCAGGCATGCATCTCCTGCAGAGATAGCAGACTACAGAAGCTGACCCTTACTGAGACCATCTTGTCTCTCTGACAAAGCTCCTTTTTAACTTCTTACTTACTGGTTACTTCCTGTGATGGATAAAAACTTTAGCTCAGCTTGTGATAATTTCACAGGCCCTGAGCACCCTGACCCTAGAAGCCCCAAGGTCAGAAGTCAAGTCTTGTTCTGAAACATCTGTGTGCTTCGTATTAAAGTAGAACAAAAGTGAAGAAATATCCACCAGTGTGACAAGAGAAACAGGCAAAATGGGAATGACATGTTGGTCATCTGTTACCCATGCCACCTCAAGCCATTGACTGAAATCTGATGGAAAAACTCTACCCGCCAGCTCTCCAAGCTGCCTTCAAATAAGCGCTTTGTTTGGGAAACGGTGAGAAAGGTCTCCAGTTGTTTTTTATTTCTGCCTTATGTTAAGTGAGTTTATCAGTAGGTGGCCAGGGACCCAAACAACACGGTTTTACAAAGTCTACAAAAATTCTGCTAACATTTTGTCTTTGAAATACAAGGCATACCACAACAACCTAGGTTGAAACACGTAGCGGATGAAAATCACAGCTTAAGATGGAGAAGACGACAGAACAGATACTCCCCTACCCTTCGTTGAATATGAGGAGCAACAGTCACACAACAATGCAACCAGTTTATAAACTATTTGTTGCCAGAGTTGTGGTTATGGAAGGAATTACTAATCTTCACTGGTCTGGTCTCTTTAAAAATTACTTTTTAGACAACTTATTGACGTGGTAATAAAATACCTGTGGAAAATGATCAGACAGATCTGTTCTGAACTGTTCTCAAGTTTCAAAACTATATGTATTATACATGTTTTAAAAATACTCTTCAGGAAGCACAGGGAAAATAATGTCCTTAATTTCAATAAATCAAAAGAGTTAATAAAAATCTAAAGTTTTTAGACTAATACTAGTATTACCGTTCTGGATTCTTCTTACCTAAAGCTACTTAGAGCACCACAAGAATAAAGCCTAAATGCTTATGCATACTTTTACTTAACTAAGGCATTGCTCTTCCATCCAGGTAGGAAACACTTTTACTAACTTTAAGGTAGACTAAACTAATATTTTAGACAAAACTACATACATGTCAGCTGATTCTTGTCTGTAAAACTTCTTTGATGCATTTTCCACAACAAATAGAGCTTTCTTTTTTTCTATTTTAGTTTTCTTCAGAAAAACATATCCTGATTACACCAGCATTTTACAACCGAATGAGAACACTATAGCTATAGTCTTCTATAAAAGCATTATAAATTGAACAGGCAAATACTTTGTATACTAGTAAAATGAACAAATTTGCCTTCTAGAAGGCCAAAAAGATTGACTAACTTGATCTTCAGTAGCCCCAAAATTAAGAGAAGGGAAGATCTTCACTGACCAGAGTTGAGCCTAGCTCAAATCACAGCGGGGTGTATCCAGAGTTACCTGAACTGAAAAAAAGTCGTTCAGGCAAATTCTGCACACATTTGTGGAAAAAACTACAAAACTGGGTAAACCACAAATCTCCTCTCAAATTCAGACCCAATCTACATACAAAAATGTGCAGGTGTTAGAGACAACTTAGATTTAAAATTATTCTTACTCATTCTCAGGCTTGACCTCCAGCATTTCTACCCGCAGACCAGAAACTGGGTGAGTGCTCCCTTTTTTACACAGTCTGAGAAAAGAGAATCCAATGAGTTTTGTTTTCCCACAGTCTTTTGGGTTAGTGGACATGTGGAACCATACTGTGGAACTCAGCAAGAGAGAAAAATACAGTGACCTTCCAGTTTCAGAGAAATCCTCACAGATCTGTATCTGACCACTGGTCAAAGTTAGTCCTAAATTTCTGCTTGAAGAAGGTGATCACAAAGAATTTTGAAAATCTGTGAAAGACTTCAGGAAAGAAGGCAATGGAAAGTCACACTTACCAACTGTACAAACGCAAGTCCACCATAACTGTGAGCAACAAAAAACACGTTCTCTGCTGCTGACTGGGAAATAAAATGGTCCCAAACATAAACTGCATGTTCTTCAGGAGATCCATTATCCTGCAGAAAAAAATTACATTTGTGACAATTACCTCTTAGAAACTGGCAATTCTGTCTAAAAGTTACATGTTCCTATATGTTAAAATGTGTTGGTAAAACAAGCCTCAAATTAATATACTCTAGTGACAAAAAATGAGTAAATTGATTTGTCTAAATAAAAGAAATTTAAGATTGCATTCTAAATATGGTAAAACAGTTGTTTTATTGTTGCTTATTTTAATAAATACAACGAAAATTATGCATCTGCAAAATTTTGTCTAAATACCATGATGGCAATTCAGCTAAACAGAGGCATTCAAAGAAATTATGAGCCACTGCTCTGGTTTTCATTCTTTTGACAACTCTTTGTCAAATATTTGCTCACTGATGGTTTGTTTAAAGTAGTTAAGTCTTAGTCTGATAAACAAATAAAAATGAGTAGGAACAATATAAATATGATTTCAGTCTTTAGATTTTTTTTTTCATATTATGCTCCAATGGAAATCTGCCAAAGATTAAAACTATGGTATTTGCAACTACTCTTTTAAAAGCTAGTTTTATTTATTTTGCAACTGTAGACTATGAGACATAGGGCAGATAAACCACCTCCTGACTGCTTACATATTAGCTGTTGCTTTGGAGTCCCTGGTAGTTAGGGGAGTGTGTTTTTTTATTATTGAACTGTGAGATCCATTCAAACGGAGAGCCACTGAAGGCACTATAGTGATTTACACTGATTTTAGTGTACTGTCCTCAAACATCTGGGGTTGTGCACTCGCATCTCTACCTTTGAGACTATCAGAAAGCCCTGTACTCATCCATATTTTACTTTTTCGGCTGCCTACGACATCACAGCAAATTTGTCTGGTCTCAGGTGACAAGACTAGGCTGCTCTGTTAGTTCCTGTCTCCCACCAGGATTTCACACCTCTGTGGCATGATGCTGCTGGCTCCTTCCAGCTGTAGAACATTTGTGCCAGAAAGAGCTGATCAGTGAAAGTCATGTGATTTCCTAAAATCTGCATCCTTTTCCCTTTTGCTCTGCTACATCAGCACCTTCATATCAGTAGAAGACACAGACATATAAGCCTCATTTTCTTGGCGGAAATTAAGTATAAACCAGAAAAATCCAACAGAAATCAAAGTGATAATTATATAGGATGAATTGCTGCAACTTCATCAAGAGCACTGAAGTGACTTAGGTTTTAGTTCCATTCTAAAACACAATTTTGGGAATTTAATCTCTTACGGTTGTCTAGTATGAATGAGAAGTCAGACAACTAAGTAACTAGATTTAGGTTTTACTGCTGTTCTCATGTCTGGTTTCCTATCCTAAATAAGAGTGAAATGGCTACAAATCTTTATGGATCTGAACCCACAACTTTTGAAACAATCATGTGTTTTAAAATTGCATTTTTCTAAGGTTGCAGCAATTAAAATATATTTATCATATTTGCCAAGAAGCACTGAAGATATTCATCTTAATCCTCGACAGATTCTGTACTTGATTGAATATGACAGAACATAGTTTTAAATAAATATGCATTAACTACTGTAAATCACCTCAATATGAAAAATGGCTTATTTTCTTCCAAACCACATTTTGAAATATGATTGTAAAGACAAGTAAAGGAGGTAAAGACCCCTCCTTTGTGAGGGAAGACGTAAGTTTTTCAAAAGAAATTTCATAAGGAAAATACGATTGACAGACTAGTTATTAAGATAAAGCTGAAGAACACCTCAAACAGGAGTTTCTTAAGGAAAAGTGATGCGTTCTAATTACGATACGTAGGAAAAAGGAACATTAAAACACAGGGAACATTTCTAAATGAGTAGTTTAACTCAAATATTTACTTCAGTTAAATATGCTGAGATATTTGTTTTGTAAATATTAATGTTACAATTATTTCCTGTAACAGCAATGTTTGTGTAGGTATCTAACCCTGCTTTAACATTCTGACAAAAAGAGAGGCTGTTTGTAGATAACACTGTGTTTTCAGGTATCCTCTATTTATTATTTTCAGGTAATTTCTATTTATTTCTACATTCTGCTTTTGGGAAAAGCACACAATCCTTGGATTTCCACAAGACTACGACAACAGCAAGAAGCTTCTGAAGGATTCAGAAATTCAGCCCAAAAAAGCTTCCACCAATTAAAGCATAACCAGTGGTCTAGTAAACCAGATCATTAACTGCACAGCTTCACAGTCCGGTACAAAGACTCAATAGGATTTTATAAAAGCAGAAAGAAATGAACTAGAACAACTTACATATAGACCGTAACTACAGTTTCCTTTGTTACTAGTGAAAAATAAATAAATAAATAAATGAAATGAAATGGCAGGATAAACTGTATTGCTGCACTTACTCTGCTAAACTCTACACAAGGTAAGGAAAACACGTATGTGAGAGACGGAGTTCAGAGGAGTAGTGTATGTTTAAAAGAAAAGCCCTTTCTCCATAGTGTCTGCTTATTTTTCTCCTTGTAGCAAGCCAGTATTTTAAACAACTTGGATGGAGAATAAACCAGTGCCGCGTCCATACAAGAAACAGCTGGCCACGTAAGTGGGCACAGCAGACTGCAGAATACTGCAGGTCTCTTTAGGATTTTGAATTGCGTTGGGTCCATTAGGACCTGGGGATTAACCACGTCTGTCTGGCCTCAGTTAAATTATGAGGCTGAATACTGCAGTTTCAATATGAAAGGTGACAGTTTCAGGCAGCTGTTGCTTTCCTTCTTTTCACTGCAGCTAAATACAATGCACTTATATACCACCTTGTTAAATTATTTGATAAAGTGAGGCCTCTTGGTCATGCTTTACATAATTATCTATATGATTGTACAAAAAGGAATGGAGAAATCATGCTATGTACCTCCGAAGGCAGCTGAGGCTTAATGCATTCTCATTTGTGAAACAGATTGAGATAGAAAGGTGCTAGGAAAGCTGAACTTAGATTTCCAGCTGCTGGAAGTCAGTCATCTGCAACCAGTAATTCTATGTCTAAATAAGTGTTTTGATTTTTCAGAGGTGTGGAAGTCATGGCAGTGGGTCTTCATCCCACTGAAAATCTATCCCCGGTACATATAGTTGGATACAAAAGCCAAAAGATATTAGGAATTAGAAAATGGTCTATTAGAAAAAGGTCTCCATGTTATTCTTAACCAATGCAAAGTAACCTGGAAACAAGCAACTGTCATCTTGCTGCAGATCGGGTACCTTCCTGACTCGACTAACACACCTGAGCTTCATCTTGCTCCAAGCAAAAGCTTGGAGCACGAAGGGTATAAATAACCTTTGCATGTGCTCCTACCATGAAATATCGTATGTGGCTCCGTTATATTCAATATTCCATTGAATGGAATACTATCAGATAAGATTTACCCTTTAATTCATTGATAAGTGAAAAGAAGTCCATGTCTTTTTCATAATAACTATTATATTTCAGTTTTTTTACTGATAAAAATAGAATGAATATACCTCGTCTGCCATCGTTGACTACCAACACTATGGAGACTATCAGATATCGAACACCTGTCATACCTGCATGTAGCAAATCCTGTTGAAGATTACCTTGGAGATAAAGGTGGTTAAAATAATTTCAGGGAAGCATTGCCAAAGGTATTTTAGATTGCTTATGTTACATTCATTCCTCTTCCTGAGTGCTACAGGAGGCACACTTTTCTCAAACTGGCTATACAAGGGGCATCCATAAAAATAATACAGAATATAAGTAGGCTTACAGTAGGTTCCAGTTCAGTTAATGATAGGTGTATGGAGATACTTAAAAAAATGCTCTTGCCACACATAAATACTCCTTTTCAATGAGAAATTATCATCAAGATATAGAATAGAATATAGAATGAAATAGAATGAAAATAGAATAGAATGAAAACTTTTTTAAAGTGGTAGAAATGCATAATCACAAATACTGCTTTAAGAACACATTCCTTTTTCTACTGATAAAGGGCCCTTTTGTTTTTGCAGAATTTTTTAAACACTACCTATTAACTATGTATAAAAAAGTCATCACTTCTAAAGCCAAACAGCAATTACTCAAAAAATGATCATAAATGGTTAATATGGAGCTTTTCATTTTAATATCAAAAGTTTAATCGGATAGTTTAGCAGCCCAGTCTATGAAAATAATATGACAATGATTAATAAATTCATGTTCCTCATGTATATGAAGTCATTTAATATCCCAGGGCCAGAACCTCTGCCACAGCCGTGAGCCGCGTGGAGCAACAGATTGAGGCAGGGAAGAGGCCGCCGCTCCCTGACCTGCTCGGCCTTGCCTCGAGCTCTGGCAGGGGTTAGAGGAGTCCTGTGCTGCTCTAACCTACACCAGCTGGGCTGCGTTTCGGAGGGACCTCTCTCCAAGAAGAGCTGGCAGGTGGCACTGCCCTCCCCGATCCTCCCGGCTGCCGTGCGCTCAAGCTGTCTGATGCTACTCTTAATCTTATTCAAAATTTTTGAGACTTTTGCTTTGCAGTTTTAAAATTCTCCCTGTAACAGTTTAGAAGCCCATGGAAAGAAAAAAAACAAAACAAAACAAAACACAAATGATTGTGGGTAAATTCTCTGGCAATCCATTGTGCACAGAAGCAGGGAAACAGACTGCAGATTTCAGTCTGTCATTTCTTCCAATACTGCTAGCGTTAAGAGTTGAAAGGTATATAACATTTTAATGACTCGAGCCATTAGGAATACACAGATAAGCAGTGTGCATACAGTGAATACAGTGTTACGTTCTGTCGCTTTCAAAAAAACCAGGTTGAATTTACTAATGTAATATTACAGTCATTAATTGTTAAATACCAAGCTGAAGTGATGCAGCAACCCAAGCCTTATCAACTATGCCAGATTCTAACACCTAGACACTGCAAGGTCTGCAGTTATGATGGACTACCTGAGTTGATAACACATGGAATTATCTAAACAACATTTGCATATTTGGGTAATTATTTCCTAAGGTTAATTAGCTCCTGCAAAGCAGCTTGCCCTTTGAGACTGCTTACTGTGACAGGTTCACATATTTCCTGTTTTGATGCCAAAATTTACAGATTTTTTTTTTTTTTTTTAAAGTAACCTGTTGCTGGAAAGTTGCAGATGGGGCAGGAGCTCAAGACCTTGAACTAGTATTTATTTATTAGGGCAGGGCGGCTCAGATCCTATCCTCAACTTCTGATTCATCGAAACTCCAAAAAATCAAGTAAAGAAAATCAAATTAGTTCCAAGCTCAGGCGACAGCTCCCTCAAAAGGCACTGTTTTTCAAATCAAGGAGTTTGTTAGAATCATATTTTTGCAATAAGTGGAAAGTGAAATGCATACACATAGGGAAATGTGCCATACAACTGAATAGCTTTTCAACAATTTACTTGAAGGTGGTTTCTATAATTACCAATTATCACAGCAAAACAACTTCTCCTTCTAGCTAGATGAGCTACTGTAAACAAGCACAGTACATGTGTTAAATATGGGAGAACAGAACTGCACGCTAGCTTAGAGGCAGGGATGTGAAGAGGGCTCAGACCTCCTGTTTCCACTCCTTGTGCAGGTGATCTTTCCATATGAGCAGGACCTTTACAGTTGTGCACAGCTCTTCTCAATGCTGTGGTGAGATCTGGGGCAGATAAACTCTTGCACCTCCCCCAGCTCTTCTGAAAATTGTTGAATTAAAAATAACATATAATGTAAGCAAAACCATATAAAACTATAACCTAGAGAAGTAGCAGTTTTTCACCAAAACAGCCCATTTTCAGTGGCAACTGGCTAACATGGATATTTTCTGTACAATAGATTTTCTGTACAAGAAACCTGTGCTCTTTTAAAAGAAAATCATATGTTTGAAGGTCTGAAATGAGCAGCTACCAGATATAGTATGTTCCCTGCTGGTATACAGTTCGTGATTATCATAACTAGACTCACACTAGCAACATATTTTGCAGAATTCCTAGATAATGGACAAGTAAAAATTAGATGTATTTCACTGGAAACATTCTTTGACTAGGAAGTAAGACTTTCAAAAAGAAATTTATTTATATATATATATATAGAAATATATATATACACATATATATAAATGCACATGTATGTATCTGTACAAAACACTACGCAAGGGTGGTGAGTGTTGAAGACAAATGAACAGGGAAGATCTTAATCCATATTACTGCCAAGGTATGATTTTTGAAGCTGTGGCCTAATTAGGTACAGAGTAAGTCAGGAGGAACTCTCTCATTTGCTTTAATACCAGTGGAGTTAAAAACAACTCTTCAGTCCTTTAAAAAACTCAGCAACCCAGAGCTATGCATTTAGGTTTGCCTAAGAATACCTGCTTCCTCCTGCCTTCCTATTCTCCCTCACAGCTCTGATGTTTCTCTTCATGTCTTCCCATCATGGCACTCCCATTTTCTCTGTACTTGCATATCTACTTTACTCTTCTTCATACATTTTCCTTCCTTTCATAATCCTCAAATTAAAAAAAATAAAATAAAGTGAAATCAAGTTTCTTTTGCCCATTCTACTGCATCATCTCCTGTATTGGTGTAGCAGTGTTCTAACATTCCCATCTCTTTTTCCTTCCCCAACAGTACCCCTACAAGTACTAAATTATGCTTATCACCTGCTGTACATTCCTCACTCCTTTTGCAAATATATGCCTTATTTAAGACAATAATTGTTTCATTATGATGGAAAATAATGAAACCATACGATGTAGAGCAGTTCCAAAGCCTCAGGAAAAGGTCTAAGAAGCTTCAAGGGCAAGAAAGCTGGAATAGAAGCCAAAAAAACAGCCAGCATGTGATTTGTTCCCCAGAGACAGCTGTTACAGTATTTTGACCAGAGAAGAGGAGGAATGTAAGGAAAGGACAGAAACCAAAAACAGGAAAAAAGTGGAAGGAAAGATATCATATTGTTTTCCTGCAGCATGAATGTTTGCAAACAAGACTTCAAAGTATCTAGCTCAGGCCATGCAACAAAATTTAATGTTTAATGGAGAAATTCCAGTAACTGTCCCATCCATCAGAAATTCTTTTTTACCTTTTTAACCGCACGGTTGAGAGCACTCTTGCACAGGTATTTCAGAAATACCTCCTAAGAGGTGACCCGAGGATAAAAAGGACATCGTATAATTCCTTACAGAATGGCTACCACTAATTTGCATGCCACGTATATACAAATACACATACACCAATATGGGCTGGCTTTTGCAGCACTCATAAATACACGTATTTTTAGGAAGGACAGCAAGTCCTTCCAAGTGCCTTTTATGCTGAGGCTAGTCCAGCTATATGAAAGGAGATGAAAACAGGCTGCAAAAGACAGCAGATGAAGGTAACGAAATCAAGAAAACCTCAGGGGCAAAGCAGATGGGGAGAAGACACAGAAGCAGAGAAGGGTGGAGGCCAGTTTGTAACAAATCTTCAGTCTGACAACATGCATCTAAAACTCAGTTGAGTACGTCCTGCTAAGAGCACTTGGAAGAAAGAACACTAGATCAAGAAAGTTATTTTATTTGCTGCATCCTGAGTTAAGTAGAAAGGAGACTATGTGAGAAAAAGGAATGGTTAGAGGGGAAAATAAAATGCAGACGACTAATGCTTTGGGCTTGAAAGGTTCAATGGAGGACATGTTTCACTCCTCCCTTCCTTTATGGTCTCTGTACAGGTTTTATTTTTATATTTTGCCACATTTAAACAACAAAACCCAGCAGGACTTGTCAGCTGTGTAGGCAGCAGAACAAGTTTATGGTCACCAAAGTCTGCTGTAGCTCTATGGAAACACAGAACATTGAATTCGCAAAGGTTGAACACTAAAATGACGCAAATGCGTTATTGGTGAATTAAGTTATTTTCTTCAACAGTTGTGCTCATATGCATTCAGATACCGTCACCTTGTGTTTTTCCTTATGACCTTAGCAGGGATTAAACCAAGAGCTTTTGGATGCAAAAACACAAGCCTCCTTCCACTTATCTCATAGGAATAAGTGGGGAAATAAAAAGACTGTATTATCTTTTGAAGGGCAACTTGTAAGAAGGGAGCAAGATATATACTCTGGCAGGAGGTAATGGCTGATTTTGAGACAGAAGTAGATACCAGGTATCACACTAGCTCAGTCGGGTCAGGTGTAGAGCTGTAGATATAAATAGCATAGCCAAGGTTATTATTTGGTACATACCTTCTGAAAGCAATATGGCAAAGTGACTTAAGGTTGAATTTTTCATATTACAGATCTCAGTCTTATTCCCAGATCTATTTGAGGTGATGCTGTGTAATTTCTTGTGCCTATTTTATTTGTGAAGTGGGTCAGTGATGGAAGTGTTCCCAATATTGCTTATGAAGCCTTAATAATAAAGCTGTTATGTGTTTACAGTCAGCTACAGTAAGGAAGACTAGAAGTCTTATGTATTGCAGTTAAATCCATGTTGTATTAAGTTATAGACTAGTCCCACCTCCAAAACTCCTGACAATTTATCAGCAAAGCACAATCTTGACAGACCTAGCAAATGAGTACATATTACACGAAACATCTAATATCTGGCATACCTAATAGTCAAATAAAAGATGTAAAACAAAAATATATTTGGCAGAGTAAAAAAAAACAATTAAATTGTCACTATCAATGCAAAGGGGATCAAGAGCTCTTTTGGAAGGAAGCACTGATACACACACTTTGCTACAACGCAGGTCTTGAGATTAGGTTCTGTTCTCAGCTTAAAACTACAAATTTTAGTGAATTCAAGACTGACAATATCTGGCCAGGTGTTCCACTCAGAAAAAGGAGTCTGGGAAAGGCATCAGGTAAATGGGAAATCCATCGGTTATGAGGGAAGGGAAAACAAGATTATTTTTAGCAACGAGCTATACATAGACAACTCCTGAAAAATCTTCTTTCAAAGCAAAATGATATATAGCAGTAGAGGGGAAAACAGATGACTCCTTAGGTTTCCTGGAGCTGGAGAGTTCACTGGCAGAAACTGGATGAATGCCAGATTATATTCCAAAAGTGTTTTTTGTTTCCTATCAAGATGCCAAGATTCAATCTGCTCTAAAGGTAACACCCCCAAGATGTTTCGGTGAGTAGCCGTGTTTTACTTCAAGTAGGGAAGACTGCATGAGTACATCCCGGCCTGGTGTGCCTCAGAGCCCACACGCGACGCCCCGTGCTCCTGCAGTGCACACATAATCCTGTCAATCAGCAACAGGATGGCTGAGAACAAACTGGATTTTAGCTCTGGCTGTTGCCAACATCAGCAGTTAACTTATTTTTTTTTTTTTTGCGTTTCGTGTTTTGGCTCCTCCCCTGGGCCCGTGTTCTCCCCAGGTCCCACCGCAATTACAATCCAAGACGGCTTCAGACTGTGTCCCACTTTTCCCACTTCAGACATAAGCTGGGCTTTCCCTGGTGATGGTGGTCAGGAAATAAAATTCAGAGCTATGCTATATATATGTGAGAATGGAGGGAACATGGATCCTAACCTTCCCCTGGGCAGTATGTGGGAGTTACTTTTCCTCTTTATATCCAGCTTTATTGCACACAACAGAAAGAACGAAGCAGCTCCAAGCCAGAGGAAGTTTTCCACAGCTATATGTTCAGCTAATACAGTTCCTGATCAATAACCAAGAGCTACTTCTTAACTTAAAAAAAAACAAATCAAACCCAAATCTATGCTCTCTTGCTGTATGCAAAGTTCATCATACCACCTCTGAGGAACAAACCAACCAAGGAAGCCAGATCCCTTTTTTCCACCCTTTTGGCCACAGAACCTGACTCCGGCCCTCATTTACAATATTTTAGTAGGCAAACAATGTCTGGAAATCATGGAGTGAAATCAAAAGGTGTCAGTGGTCTTAGCTGCATTGCAGCACCACTGACCCAGTAATATATTTCCATTCTGGCAAATGCAGATCTTTGCAGGAGGCCCTCAGCGCATTGCCATGTCAGGACCCCACAGATGTAAAAAGAATATGCATTTTTAAGACTCTCATTGCAGGTGAAATGTCGTAGATTTGCATTTAAACATGAATATCAAACACGGCAAGTTGGGCTGAAGATCTGTGAGGAAATAAACAGAGAGAGAGGCTGCTACAAACAGAACGTGAGCAGGGGAGAGCCCCTTCAGAGCAAAGGCTCACGCAGGAGCAGGCCAGCATCATGTCTCCTGTCGATACGGGATCTCTATCAGCGACCAAACCTGAAGCTTTGAAGCTGCTCACAACACGCTGTGAGTGTGGTGTGGTGCTGAGGCCGCTGCGATAGCCGCAGGGCTGGCAAGCGAGCCTCTCTGAATCCAGCTGGCCTTCCGCCTGCACCCCAAAGCAGCAGGCCCAGTGCTTTCCTGTAGCTCCATCAGCCAGCTAATGAAGCAGCAAATCTTACGCCCCTTGCTAAATCTGCAACACATGACACGGGCTCACTCATTTTCTACTCTGAATATCTTCTGCCGTAAATTTGTTGTGCTCCATTTTATTTTTTGAATGCCCTCCCTAGCTCCTTGGCTTTTTGTTATGACAGCCAGGGGATGGAAAATTCTTCTGCCAAACACCTCCCCAACTTTATAACTTAAAGGGGCTTGCTGTTTATAAAGTAACAACCAGATCTCAGGCTAAATTAATTAAGTCTCAAATGTTATTACAGCAACATCTCCCTGGTTAAAGTATCTGCTTGTCAGCCACGGTAAGACAACTTTGTCAGCCTGTTGTTCCAATTTGGATTTCCCTGTTATTACTTCTGCTGGAGTCTGGCATGTACTGTCAACACCACCCAACTGTCTTCTGGTAAAGTGCAGGAAAGGAAACAGAAAAGAAGAAAAAATCAGACAGAATCAGTTTCTCAGTGGCTCTCAGTTGCCATCTCCAGGAAAGTTTTTTTTTTTTTTTTTGTGCGTGTGTGTGTGTAAAAATCTGCTTGGGACCATCACAATGGTCCGCACAAACCCACAAATAATTTTATTTATTTATTTATTTTTAACATCAGTTGCTCCCTATGGGGCTGGAGAGTAAATAGTTAAAAGCCTTCCTTCAGAACAAATCTTGTCCCTAAATATCTGCAGTATCTTTTTGCTTGGTACTGTTTCCAAATTGACAGACATGGTAGGAGTCACCTAAGCCAATTATTTTATCATTAAGACAAGAATGTAAACACAAACATGAATTTTTTCTTTTTTAGTCTGGGGATAAGAACATTGCTGACTCACAGAGAGGAAAGAGGTGCAGGAGAAGAGAATAGGAGGAAGGAGGGAAATGAATCAAAGGAAGTTTTTCTTAAGAAAAAATAACTAATTTCCCCTTTAGCTCTCTGACAGACTGTTGTATTTTTGCTTTTTTGGTACTTTTCCCCTCCACATAACTTGCAGAGTTTCAGGTGAAGGAACTGAGAATTTGAAGCAGCGTCTTCTGTGCTGTCAAACAGCCTGAACATTCTGCGTGAGGAAACTGTCAGGCCAGAGGTGTAACAGCAGCTCCTCAGACCAGCCCCATCTCCACCTTTGTCTCATGGATATTGATAAATACCCGTGCAGTTGACATGACCACCCCTGTGCCATGCCTAAGCATGCTACCTGCCAGCCCCGGCACATGGACATACATATTCTGTTTAGTTTAAGGAACTACTACAGCAGTTAAACAAATGTTAAGTTAAGCTAATAAAGATACTAAAAGACTAGGGCAGTGCATTTCAGTACAATACTACTTGCTTGTACACCTACACATTGTTTTTGTCTCCTCGCATTGTTTTTTCCCTTCCAAACTACTTAATCTCAAGGACTGAGATTTTGCCCACAACATATTTCTGTCTCACATAAAAAAAAACATGACTAAAGATGTCCTTTTGTGTGACTGAATTATTTGAACAAAAGAACATTTCTAAAACAGACCATCAGGTTGTATATTTGCAGCTGTCTTCCCTACCAGCCATGTTTCTGGCAATTAATGGATAAACAGTGGGGACAAGTACATAAAAATTAATACAATACCTTTACAAAAAGAATTATCTTTGTAAGACACAAAGAGAGATTGCGCTAGTTGTTTAAATGATTACATGGATTTTTCTTAACATGAACAATATTTCGTTTGAAATGAATGCGTCTTAAACATTCAAAAACTCTGAGGGGAAGTCATGCAGAAGTGTTATTTTTCTATTTCCTAAAGTACTTAAAGAGTATTTTACTTTCCAGTTCTTTCAATCTGTTTATATGTTGTAATGAGAAACAGACATTTTTTAACCATGCTATTGCAAGAAAAATAGAGTTTTGGCCAAGAAAAATGCAGATTTCCCTAAGACCGGAAACAATGAATCTAACAAACTTCAACACATTTAAGTAAAACAACAACTTAGTATTTTCATTAACAATTTTGGTTTCAGAACAAAGCAAGGCTGTAAAGTCTCTGCTACAGAGTTTGTATCTGTTATACAAGTTAAACTAAATAGAACAGCTTCGCTCTCTACTTTCCTTTTTGACACTCTTGTCTCTATTTATTACAAACACTCAAAAGTGGTTATTTAAGTGAAAGAAAGATTTAACAGCCTCAAAGCTATTTGATTTCTTCTAATAAAAGGAAGAAAGTGCTCAGTGCTTTAAGTAAGCTGATACACTGTTTACTTACTGTACAGTTGTAAAGATTTGCTCAAGTGCCTTAATACGCAGTGTTAGCCTTCTATAATTAATTGTATTTGACGTAACTGCCATTAGCATATAAAATAATTATCCACATGAATGACAAACACAATCCCAAATTCAGATTCATGTTTTCTATCGGTTTTTGTTTCAATAATCATCTGACCCAGAACTCTGAGGGAAGAACAGTTGAATGTTATTCAAGCCTTAATTCTACTTCTCAATTTTACTGCTCAGCCCGCCTCTATTATTTTTGTTTGATAACAAGGTACACTAGGAAATGACCTTTAATCCTGGTGCATTGCCATGCAACCTCAGGACTTGCTCTTTACCTCTGACTTGAACCGTGTGACTCCCTTGTGCTGACCATTTGATTAAAGTACATACTTTTTTGCTTAGATTAGTGAAGACACTGCAACAGTGCATCGTGGACGGCGAAGATCATTAGGCATTAGATCACTAGCAATTTTTCTTCTAATCTAGTGTCATCTTTTAACAACTCAAAACATCCAACTACATAACAGACAGCTTGGCTGTATTTTAAATTAGCACAAATGCTAAAGCCAGGAAATGTAATTCTCAGGATATCAGAACAAAAGGTTCAGAGAAAAAAGAATTCTTATATACTATAAGATTATCAGGACTAGACTGTCACACTGTGACCTTGCTGGCGTCTAGCTAATCTGACAATATTTGGCAGAGCATTGTTTCAAATCAATAACTAATTAACAAAGTACAAAAGAAGTTGTACTGTTTTTGAGGTTCCTTGTTAAAAATGGCTTTTGGTTGCACATGGGCAGAAAGGTCGCTTTTATGACATCTTCACGAGTCTTTCAACATCTTGCCACTGTCAGATTAAATTACTTTTAGCAATTAATTGTCATAAGTTAAAACAGAAGCACATTTGTTACAGCAGGTTGTCATAATGACATGGTGAGCAGTTGTTTTGATATGAATTTCTTTCACTGACCCTCTATCATATCTTAATTTTTTTGGTTGACCTAACTGGAAAATTGGGAGCAATCTTCTAATTCAGGCAGCACAGGCCAAACATTGGGGGGCTTATTGAGACCATATACTGAGCAATAATCTAACAGAAATTCTAGAGATAACTGAAGATCTTGAGAATAACATATTGTATTCTACAGAATATGCAATTTATGATTTATACTGGTGGGTGGGATGAGAAAAATAAACTCTAAAAACCCACAATGATGTATCTTTTGTTACTGTTTAAAATGGTCCCTGATGCCATTTTAATCCCATATTAGCAAGCACCATTTGTTTGATGCATTTTAAAATCAGGATTAAGAGGACTCAACATCTGTAACCTGTACTCGTTCAAACAGTTGAGAGGCTTACTTTTGGAGGCTTGGACCTTATTGGGCTTTAAATAAAGATAATTCTACCCTTAAGTTATTTTTGTTAAACTTCTTTAACAAAATCATGATACATACATACTGCCAGTTTTATAGGTTAGTCTTCCAATATTTCTTGTCAATGTATCTGTGAGTTTGCTATAAAACACTACATCATGATGAAAAATCCTGACAATAATCTGAACAAAAAGAACTCATATTTATTTATCAAACATGAAATCACATGTTAGCTGTCTTTTAGGCCTTACCATGCCATCCGATTTTTTAGAGCTTCTCTGAAAAACACCAGTTCACTCTAGCCAACGATGGTGCAAACAGAGTCAAATTTATCAGAAAGAGATACAAACATTATTGACCGAACATCTATCTCCTTCCGCTTAATATCTCTTCTGGGTCACTATTTTGTGAGGTTTGTTACCTCTTAGAATTTGGGAGGGGAAAAAGAAGTCATCGGAAAAAGCAAGATGTAGTCTGTATGCATACTTGGGTGCTATATATTTATATCCTGTGTTTCGCCATTAACCTTATATAATATTGAATCTTTCAGGCTTAAACTACGCAAACAAGTGTTTCTATCATATGAATTCTCAGGTAGGGCAGGTGGAGCCATCAAGAAGATAGCACAAGGCTTCTGCACAAGGGTCACAGAGGGTTCCTCTACTTCTAATAGAAAAATCTGATCTGCTGTGCTTACACACAATGTGTAACACTGTGTGAAGCCTAGAGATTGAGCTTAGAAGCCTCAACGCAGCACCAAATCTTGAAAAGCGTTCACTCAATTAGTACATGTAGTTCTCGTGACATAATTTATATAGCAACACTCCCCCTGCTTTAAAGGGATGGTAAAACTGAGGTGAAACCAACAATGTACTAATTAAGGCAGATAACATAAAAGTTAATCAAGACCTTAAGGGAAAGGCTGCAAGGAATTAACGTAATCCCCACACCGCCACATAATGTCCGAATGCCTGGCCGGAGGGAATGAAGTGCAGATGAACAGGAAAAGGGAAGGCGGATTCACGCCGCCCTGCACCGGAGAGGAGGAAGCTGTGCAGAGGAGCGGTTCTGGGTGGCTGCAGGAGCCATCCTTAACAGTGGCAGCAGAAAAGCTGCAACCCCGGGAGCTCTCTGGGTAGGTTGTCTGGCCCTGGATGTCTCGTAGCAGCTAATTAACCAGATCTTCTGTCTAACTGAGATTTTGGAAGAGCTCTAAGAGCTCCCACGGTTAACAGTAGTTGAGCAGTGTTATGTAATCACTGTTTAGCGCGTTTTGATAATTTGGTAGTTTAGCTCTGTTGGTGAAAATGTCTCTACACTGAAATATTTTAAATCTTAAATGTGGTTTGGTTATAAAACTGACATTAAGCAGTAAGAATTGGTAGTTGCCAGGTACCAGATGTCTTGGAAATCCCCCAAATTGCGATCATATTTACAATGCCCAATACCCCAGTACGATGCCAGAATATCCAAAATTGCCTCTGCACTAAGCCGCATGGAATAGTTTTAGCGGTGGTAACGCAGATGTCTGCATATGCAAACTTCTTCCAACTAATAGTGCTCACAGACAACTGTCTGGATGGCAGTGTCCTAATTAGCAACACCTAAATCAGTAATACCTTATGAACATGGGCATAGGTTTGAAGATGAAGAGAAACTGGGGGCCTGCCCATAGGTTTCAAGGCAATTTGCAATTAATGCATTGGCCTAGAGCTGAGATACAGATTCAGGTCTCACTTTGAAATTAACCAAAGTGTAGACGAAATCTTCTGAGTTCTAAGAAGTGGTTGTGCACAGGCTTAATTAAACGTCTGTTTACTAATGCTTTAATAAAGTTGCAGCCTTTTTAATTCTGCCATGTCTATCCCCTTCTAAACACACACTTGGCAAATAATCGATTTGAATGTCACAGAGCATTTTTTTCTGTTCCCCAAACACAAAAACTGCTTTGTAGTTTAAAATGAAAGTTTGCAGATTCAATTTAACGATACAGACAAAACCCTTTTTGCCAAAGAAATAGCAAAGGAGAGGGAGGAGGAAGGACATGGATAGTGCCTCAGTCCCTCCCACTATTCACAATTGAGCATGCTATTAACATCTGGGAAACATCTGGGAAAAAAGCCATTTTCCTCTATTGCTCTATTTTCAGCAAATTTGGTCTTTCAGCAAATTTGAGGAGACGATCTGGCTTGTGGAGTTTCTTGATCTATGAAGAAACCTTGAATGTTCTGCTCAACACGCCTGGATGAAAAATGCCAGAAAACACTGCTGCCTGTCTGGAGGGGCTTGTATTGCTCAGGGCGCATTTAAGCAGAAATACTTGTGAAAGATCACACGGAATTAACCACATTAATAGCTCAGTAGGCTTCCTGGTCTCAGTCACCTTTGCCTACTCTTCGTAAATGGATGACCAACTACAGTGTCAATAGTGCCACATGTTTCTGAGAGGTAAATTCACCTCTCTTCACAATGTCCACAGAGACTATGCACAGTTTAAACGCTGCCCTGAGGGCTGACATGGGACTTGGTAACTCAGAACCACTGAACCGTGTCAGCTGGAAAGGACCCCCCACGACCTGCTGTCCAGTGCCCTGCTCAAAGCAGCACCAGCCAGGGCTGCTCACAAGCACCATGCCTGACACTTCCAATCAACATAAAAAAACAGTGAAGTCCTGGTGCCAGTGTCACCAAAGTGTAAAAACGCGTGCTTGCAGAAGCTCTCCCAACGCTCAACTTCATGCATATGGGACAGTGGCTTTGAAGGCACTTGATGCTGATGATTATCACTGAGGCCATGCACTTGTTTGCAACATTTCCATATTGCAGCTTCATCCCCCTGACTCTTCCATGCTCTCACAACTCCCCATCAGAACTGAGGCAGCTGTCACCTTTTTTCAACAGCACTCTCTCTTTCCTTATCCTAGCGGACCTGAATTTTGCCTGGTCCCTTTATCTTCAGGTAGGAAAAGGCATTATTTCAGAATGTCGTCAGGATGCCATGCTTTGGTTATTCACCAGAACTGTAACCCAATAATAACAGTACGTGTATTTCCATGCCAGTGCCCAATGGGTGTCATGATAAAACTCCATCAGAGTACCAGCCAAACTCTGCCAGCCAGCCACGGTAGTTCAAAACAGAAAGGGAAAGAAATGGTAAAGGAGCATAGTGAAGAAACACCCAGCAGCAACAGAAAAGTGTTTAGGACAAGCGGACCCCATAACCAAATCGGATTGTGTTATTTTGAGATCTGTGAGGGCAATAATTCATTTGCCTGCTTAATAGAAAGCAGTCAGGCCTTTAAACAGCAAGCAACGTATGAAAACTTGACATATCTCAACAAGGAGGATTTCATAGATTGCCAAGGTCTTCACTGCTAAGAGATTTAAAAATAAGCAACAGCCATTAAACATAAGCCTACCCTTTTCTGGCAGCCAGTGCAAAGGACACATGATGAATAACATGATCCTGTCATCAAATGTGTTTGTTCATTTTTCAAACAGCAGAAAAAACCTTGCAGGAAAAAAGTGCAGTACCCAACGGCTAAGAGAAGTGTACTGCAAGGTGGAATGCATAAGGGCGATGACTTACCAAGGAATAAGGGCACAAACTTAACTGCAGAACCTACAAATCTTTCAAAACTACATATGTAGTATGCATGTCTAAGCTATGCTAAATTTCTTCATTGCTAAGCTCACTAATTTCAACAGCATTCCTCAGGAAAACGGGGCCTAAAAGAAATAAATATCTGTCTTCTCCATGTCTACATGCAATTACAGCTTCCATTTTACCAGGTTAAGAACAGAGTAGCTGCGACACAATTAAGTGTTAATGTCAATTGCCCACTTTTCTAGGATGGTCTGAACTTGCAAGATCCATGAAATCAGATTATTCAGTTACACAGCAGGTGGAAAAGATAGAAGATAGGAATGAAAAACTATTCTGGGAGGAAACACTGGTTTCCAAAGAACAAACATGTTGCAGTTGCTTATGCAGTATCAAGAACATTATCTGAATTACCTGCTTTTTAAATTTCTTCCTGTACTGTGACTGGATGTACTGATTAAAACTTTGCTTTTGATAAAAGGAAACCTTCCAGACAGGTATCCCATGCTTGCCAACGTTATCACAGAGTCTGTGTCCTTCAGCATCTGCAGGATGCTGAACGCGCAAGCACGTGTCCAGATGTGCTGCACATTTATTCAGGTAGTGTTTGTGTGCATATACAGGGACACAGGCTTTTGTGTGTGTTAGGGGGAAATGTCCCACATAATCTGCTCTGCACTAGGGATTTAATGACTGACTAAAATTTAGGTGATTTTTTTTTTTTTTTTCAGAGGTGCAGAAGCAATCAGGAGCCATCTTTTGTTCAAGAATTATAAAATTGACACTTGGCTGGACTCATGGCAAATCATCTCCGCATGCTGATAGTGAACTCAGGATCAGTGCTACTTTATGGTGTATCAACAGAACAGCAACTGGAGTTCCTTCTACATCCATGCGCGACCCCCATGTCCGAAGGATAATTACTCACAGTTTACCTCTAACACAAGAAGCATACTTAAGCTTGTCAAAAATTACTAATGAAGGGGTGTCCTTCTCCCCCTGAAGAACCTGTTTAGTATAGGTGTAAGGTTTTTCTCACTCCGCACTTTGCTAGAAGTAACAAACTAGAAGCTCCAGAAGTGTTTTAAAGTTACTTAAAGTCCCAGAAGAACTACAGGCTCCTAACCAGACCTAACTCTCACCGACTCAACATGCAACTCAGTCTGTCTTACTTTATTCAGTACTACTCCAACCAGTGCCATCTATTGGGAAAACTAACTAAAATTCAAATATTATTTGATTACAAAGAACATGTAACTCTTTGTGTATTGGCAAATTTAGTCTTGCAGTGACTAATAAAAAAATACAGAAAAAGAGAATGAGAATCCACGGTTAAATTCCAAAGTACAGAGCAGTGCGGCTGAGCAGCATGCAGCCAATTCAGGACAGAAAACCTGCTACTGACACCACCAACCACAAAAGACAAAAAGCATTTTTGATCAATTCAGCACCCGCTTCTAGCCAGGAAGAAAAGGATAAAACAAGGATTCATCTGAGAGAGAAATGGAAGATTTTTCAAAATTTAGATAGGTTTAGGGTTGTAAATACTGTAAAGCTGACTACCTTAGGAAATACATCAGTCTGGACACTTTGAAAACAAAGTTAACAAAGTTAACAAAGTTTACATCCCACAAGAAGTAGATTCACAACGAGTAAGGACTTTATTTAGTAGGATTCTGAAGTATAATGACTGAGAAGGAGATGATGGTAATTCATTGTTCTCTAACAGCCAGCCACCTTGTCCTTATCTCAACCCTTGAGCCCTTTGCATCGTATTTTCTCCCCGTTTCTCTTTGAGGAGGGGGAGTGAGAGAGCGGTTGTGGTGGAGCTCGGCTGCCCACCCGAGTAAAGCCACCACAGCAGCCAAGCAGACTGCAGAACTACTGGACTTATGCAAATTCCCAAAACTGCATCTTTTTTTCCACATGCTTTTTTCCTGGATTTTCACTTTGATTTCTGTAACAAATGAGGCAGAAACAACATCCTCAAGCATGCAGTGAACTGTGCCCCAGTTCCCTGCTTGCTGACATTCACTTCCCAGGACTCCCCGGTTTTCCTTGTATGACCTAACCAAAACCCATAAACATTTTTAGAGGAGTGGGGTGAGGGAGGTCCTGTAGGAAAGGGTTATTTTCAACAACTGTATCTATTTATCTCATAGAAATTATTTTTGTGATTTCTCACCATATGCAGGGTTTTATGGCTCAGTGGTCCCCAAGGGAAAAAAAAAACAGATAAAGAATCCCCAAATTTTGTGAAAATGTGTATGTTACCACTTGACCTCCCGCTAAAATTTTTTTACCAGTTTTCCCAAACACTCAGATCTGGTATCGAAACATGCAATGCATACCGTATGTCAGAGGATATTATCCTTGTTTTGGGTATCAGTTAAAGGATTTAATCTTTGATTCTGTTGGATAAATGATAAAGGATACTCGCAGAGAACAATCTGTACTGGCAGGAGGATGGACTAGATGACCTGCGAGGTCTTTTCACTCCTTAACTGCAATTGCTCTACAATCAAAGCCAGGCAGTATCTGAGAATAAGAAGTTTGAATAATTTTATTCACCTTTGCCTTCAACAAGTAGGTCTGCTTTCTGCTGAGCTAGTTTTCTTTACGATTAGCTCACTAACTGGCCAGGTTTACTAAGCCTGAATCCTGACTGAAAGGAAGGACGACTTGGCTGACCCGTACATGACGGTCTTTTTTAGAACAACAGGAGCACTGCACAGCTCGTGGTGGGAGGAGAGATGCAAGCTGATTCTTTCTTTTGGAAACTCATACGGCTTGCCTCACATTTTAGGAGCCTGATCTAACAATACACATTTTGTCGGCATCATGTAATGAATGTTTGAAGACAAGAAAGCTAGACGGCCCCGATTTATTCCTTTTCTTTGATTAAACCATACTTGTGAGATGCAGAACAAAGAGAGGGTATGGCAGAACGAAGAGCCAGTGGCGCTCTTGAAGAGATGCAAAATCTTCCTCCAGTGATTATCTGCTTTTCTGATTTCTCACTTGCTCAAGAAAAAAAAAAAGACAAATATAACTTCTCTAGACTAGGAGATGCAAAACTTACTACAAGAAGCCCTTACAATCCAGGGATTTTTAAAAATACCTAATTTAACCACACAAGTTAAATAGCCTACTTATAAACTATTTAAAGTTCAAATTCTGTATGGTTTCACGAAATGTCTGTTTATTGTAGTACCTATAGAATTAAATACTATATATTTTTTTCTCCTCTTACACAGAAATTATTACTGAAGTTTCACGCTAACCTGACCCTTTAGGAATGACACAGGGGTGTCATTCTACACCCAAATGTAGTTGCTCAGTGCCATTTCGGATGGTTTTGAGCTCTCCACTTGGCCTCCAGCTGCTGGACCCGGGTGAAGCAAGTTTCCAGCAGGTCCTGCAGCACATCTGCCAGCACTCTGCAGGTGCCACGAGTGCCCCATGACACCCGAAAGGTCAGCAGGCATTGATTTCCCAGCACTTGGACGGCAGTCTCTTCGCTTTTAACTCTGAACATCTAGAGGTATGCGGGGCAAGGAACAATAAAGCCACAGTAATTTCCAAGCAGCTCTCATAAGCTTTCCATCACCAGGATGACTTTGCTGTTGCTTAGAAGTAAAAGAGATTTCACAGAAACAGAAGGAAGCAATGGGCTTTAAAAGGTAAATACGGGCAAACTAAAACCATGTGTTACTTCAGCTGTGTGGGGAAAGTAACGCCGAATGTTTTAAGAGGCAAAGAGAAAAAGCTTTGCACTACTGGAGGAGACTCTGGAAGCTGACATCCGGATTCCCAGTGCTGCCACCGACTTTTCCTGCGCTTGAGCGTGTCCCTAACCCCTTGGGAGCCATCTGCCTCACGCTTGTCATCTTGTCTCTTCTGGTGGAATAAAGGGCTTATTAGCCTGGGCTCAGCAGTCGCATGGACTTTGGCCGAGAGCAGGCGTGCGCCTTGCCAAGTCACGGGGTGGGCGCAGGGGGCCTGCATCTGCCCAGAGACATCCACAGGCCGGGGCTCTCCACGAACGGGCTCCATCCTCTGCACGGAGGGAGAACCCTGAGCCCCAAGGCCAACCCTGCACGGTGCCAGGGCCGAAACATGGTGGGGGCACACAGCTCTGCCCCTGGTGCCCGCCGGCCCCTCCTGTGCCAGCAGCCCTGCTTGTCGCCCAAACGCGGGCGGAGATTACTCTGATACGTGCGTTTTCAGCAAAACAAATTAATTAGTAGCACGTGCTCTTTTTCTATTTCGTCTCACACAAGGAGGGGGGGGAGAGGGGGAATTATTTATGAAAAGTTGCATCCGAAATTAATTTAATTTCATTCATACGCCGGTAGTATAAATAGCGCTGTTATGGATTGTGCTATAGTGAAAATAATATTTGCGTTAAGAATTATCTTCATTAAAGCAGCTAATCTAAGTGGGGAAAAAAATAGACAAAATTCCTTGCACACAGGCCTCGGAAAAGCTTATCCCTTTTGCCCAGAAAACCTGACCCCATCAGTCGGTCTCATGAAAGATATTGCTTCTTCCCACTTCTTCCTTCGTCGCCTCTTTGATATCCTTTGACTATTGTGGCAACAACATTATTGCAAATTACTATTATTATAAAATTATGTGATTTATACTTTTTTCTTTAATAACATTTCAGAATTCATTCAGTATACTTGTTTAAGTGGTGAATGCTATTTAGAAGGGGATAAATACTGATTTACATTTCTAAGTGTCTTTTAACATAGAGAAGACACTGTCAATGTGAAAATCTGTGGGGAGTGGGAGATGGTTTGGAGGATGGAGGGAATAATCATGTCACATTTAAGCCTGTATGATCTGTTTCCATAGAAAAAGGTTAGAGATCAACAAATTCTCAGTTTAGTTCAGTAATAAATGAAGGTTGGCTAGGGTATTAAATTTCTGGGGGAAGCATTAGCCAATATGTACAGCAGCAGCCTCTGGTGGTCTAAGAAAAAATGGTAGTATCTATAAGTAAGGATAGAAATATGTTTTTTAAAAGGATGTATGTACATATTTAGCTATTTGACTCAATTCTGCATTCAACACATTAAAAAACAGATGCTTTTAAAACGATCTGCTGGCAATATGCTTGTTAAAATCTGAACAGCAAGAGTATTAAAATTCATATGCATACATTAACATGTTATATAAAAGTAAAATGCTTTTGTTTAATCATTCTATAAAGTATTATAAGTCAATGCTGATTATCAAGAAGTTTTCTCCTTGGTTTGTGCTGCTAAAAAAGAAACCAAATTTGTAAGATTTTTACTGAATTGATGACATTTTCTGTCTTCACTTGTGAATTCACTTGGCAGATGTTTTCAAGAACAAAAAATTCTGTCTTATTACAAAACATATTAAGCAGGTTTTTCTGCCATAATGTTTGACATGATGTTTACTGCCCAGACCGAATCAGTCCCTTTAACAAGCTATAACATATGCCAGAAAGTACATTATTTCTTAGTTAAGAAAACTTACAGCATGAAACAATAAGTGCTTTGATCTTTCAAGCACTATGCTTAATGCACTACATACTTTGATAGTCATTTTTATTTATATTTGTTTTGTATAAAAATACAGTGCAAATTGAGATTTTGTATTTTAAGACTCTGCTTTTACATATTCTTGAATATCCCGTCCATTTGCATTTTCCTATGAAAAAAATAAAAATAAAATACTTATAGAAATTTACAATGGAGGAATTCTATTTTTGCACATTTTGGACAGTCTAACTGCACGAGCTGGACCATGATCCAGACAGCTCTAATTTCATCACATGGCATTTCCTCGTCAAACCACAACAGATCTTAGTGACCCTATGGGAACATAACATAAGGATATTTATTCCTATTGCCTAACAGTCTGAAGCGATGTCCCCAGCATATTTGACACAAACAAATCTTCCTTCAACGTTAGATGCAGTCAATGCCTTCGCTGTTTCTCAATGAATGCATTTACCACAGCCACTGAGAAGAAATTTTTGATCTTTGTACCCATTTGCCCTGCTTGGCAAAGGCAATCTGAGGCTTACTCTGTTTTTTGATTTTTGTTTTCAAAATTCTTTGCTGATACTACTACCAGAACATATATCATCCTTAAATATCCTGTGGATTGACAATATGATTTTTTCTTTTTCATTTTTTTCAAGAGCACAGTGAGTCAAAGGTATTGCATACCACAGAACAAGTAAAATCCTAGCTAAATTGCTCTTTCTGGTTGTTCCAAAGACCGTGCCCCTCACCAGCCCGTGGTTAAGGTGAGGCAGGCAGCGACCCCAGGGTGCAAGCAAAGGGTGCTCCCTGTATCACGCACAACTCAAGCAGGGGAGGCAAGAAATACATCACGAGCAAGGCATTGCACCATTTTGTCTGCACCATGCTATGCCTGGAGAGAGTATCAACTGTGTCTTTGGCTAGAAAAACACACCAGAGCACGTTTTATTCACAGCTCCTCTTGCAACCACCTGTCTAAGTTTTTACAGACTTAGCAGTTCCACCCAACAGAGTAAATGGTACCCTATCGGCGGTCCAGTTCTGTTTCAGAAACCAATAGGCAAGTAAATTGCAGTAATTTATCCTGCCATACACTGAAGCAGGGATATTTTTCATTCTGTTTCAAAAAATCTCTCTATATTAGGGATTATTAAAGAAAAGAAAAGCAAAAAATTCTTTCAGAATAAAACACTGATTGCATTAGAAAGCCCCATTTCATTTATTTCACCCACAAAAGGAGACTCTTTCACTAAAACTTATACTACTTCTTTCCTAGGTTTGAAGAAAATTGAATAAAGGGAATGTCAACAGTCATATCTGAGGCACAGAGCCACGCAAAAAAAAGAAAATGATATGGAGTCATGCATTTTATGTTTCGGGGGTCAAACCTCCCGAAGCCAAATTTCATGCCTCATCAAGCAAAAGAGCCATGAGAAGGTGGAACTGCTAAAAAGGTATCAAAAAAAGGTTTACTCTCAACAAGAGGACACTGGACCAGCATGCTGATTAAATGCATTTCTGGACAATACAGCAATGTCCACCGGCCCCTGATGCACCTTGACACAAGCCTCCTTGCCCCTCTTAAGAAACAGGGTCTGACCGGCAGGAAGAATGCCTTATCCCACAAAAAGAAGCAGATAGACAAAAAAAAAAACACCACACACACACACACACAAAAACCAAAATACCACAGTGCTCTGTTGGTGGCTCTGAATATATATATACGCATCCTTTTGTTTCGCATACTCAGTAGTGAGATATTCCTCAAGAGCCACAGTAATATTTATGGTATTAGTGATTCTTACATCCAGGTTACAAAACCTTTTAACCAGACAGTACAGCTGCATTTCTCCTACAAACATTTTGATGTTAAACCACAATTAACAGGAACAACTTAAAATTTAAGATGATTCTAACATCCCTTTTGCTGACTTTTTCTCTATTTCACACCAGAAAGGCACACGCGCTTTTACTGATTTAAGTACACTGTGGCTTTTCTGCCATGTTTTACCACTGAATGAAAACACTAACTTTCATAATAAAGGCTTTGGAAATTGCATGACTCAGTCTCGAATGTATAATGCATAGTATGTATATGAAGCAGAATGTGTCAAAGTGCAAATAATATTGTTTGTGCCCCCTGCAGAATTAGAAATCCTTGGGTAGCACTGTTATAACGATCCCATGCTGGTAGCATTACAAAGTGCAAAGGTTCACTGAGTAAGAAAAGAGCAGGGGACAGAGTTTCCTCATTACACCATTCTCGAACTATTCTAGCTTAAATATTTATTAAGATATTAATAACTCTCCTCCTTTATCTGCCTTCAGAAGTTCAGCTGAAACACAATGGATGGCTGCTCATATGAAAACAATACATTATAGGGTAAATCTGCTACCACACAAGATGAACACCGGTATTTTCCACAATACATTATTAATTCAGCAGGTAATATGTTAAAAAACTATCAGGCAATAACTATTGCCTCCCCAGTATAAGACAATGTAATACAATAAATGCATGCATGACGTGTGAAGCTAATGTGTTGCCTAAACTGCATTAAAAAGTGTTTCTTGTGTACACCTCTATTTATAAAATCATTTTTACAAAGTCTTCCTTAAATCATTCCCTTTCTTGATAGCACCACTGAGTTCCTCTGGGGTTTATTTGAAGTTCCCCTTTGAAATTAGAAAGGACTGTTTTGTAACTCTTCTAAAACTTCACATTCAGCAAGTGACAAAAAATATCAATAGAATAAAGACACAGGAACTCTGTATGAACTCTTCAATGCAGTAATGTGTTTGTTTTTAAAAAAAGCACGCTATTTATTAGCTAATATGGACAGTAAACATATTGATACATCAGTAAAGAAGGACAAAAAAAAAGTAAAAGAAACTTACTCTAATATATATCTGCATTGTTTCTTTTTCTTTTTGTGGATTTCGATACTTCTCGTAGAAGTCACGTCGCTTCTTTGTTTCCTTCTGGATTTTATCTTTTCTTTCCCTCTTTTCTGCAGGTTCATCTGAGCTATCAGAAGACAGCTGTACTTGGGCTTTTGTCTTCTCCACTTCAATATAGTTCTCATTGGGATTCAGTACTATTACTCCATAGCCTTCCTGGTTTAGAAGAGACAAAAAAAAAGAAAAGAAAGAAATATGAAAAGGGAGATTTAATACTTGAAAATGCTTTGCATTTACTTTAATGCTCTTAAAAACTTATATATTTATTTCAGCAAGTTCACACAACATAATTTTTAGAATAGCATTTTGAGAATATTCTGTTTGTTTCATTTCTGTCATTAAAGGGATATTGATGTGTGAGTATGTGTCTGTGCATGCACTTATGCATATACACATCCCTTAGCGTCAGAAAAGTTGCCTGTTTTACCTCTAAAATAATTTAATATGTTGTTTTATTCATAAGCACGGTATACGACTTTTTCAGAAAACAGTATTAGAACTAAAAGCAAAATATTGTTTTAAGAACTCTATATAACGATGAATAAAAAGCTTTAAACCCAGCCAATAAAAACCTTTAGAATAGAAAGGATGGAGGGATTTCATATATATATTAGAGAGAGCATGTGAAAATTATTCAGAGCAGTTTAAAATAGTAAAACCTTTTGTCTAGCTGACAAGCATACCATGCAGAAGCCAATAGCGGCAGTAACAATGAATCAATACCAAAACTGATTCAGTGGTATTGCTTACAAGTCAACTCTTTTACTGTGGGGATGACTTTTAAGCACGTCTTTAAATCTGCTCTAAAACTTCATTGGGATTATGTCCCGTATTCAACAAACCCAGAGAAAATTTGTGACCTGGAGGATGCTTTTGAGCATACCAGCTGCATTTTTGTGCCTCAGAAAATGAGCTGGTTGAAAAATACATGAATTTATGAATGAGGAATAAATCTTGAATAAATCAGCCAATCATTTTATTATGATTTTTAAATGATGGTAAATCATACAAGAATTGTAATATTTGTGAAAGATAATCGCAAATGCAGGGAGAAAAAGGGAAGCACGTGCATTTAACAGATGAGTCCTTAAAGTTACCATGGGCTCCCAATGAAAATCAAGCTGTCCTTTAAAAGTAAATTTTAATAAAGACTCACTTTTTGAGAATGTCTATACTAATTATCCGACTAAACAGCTTTATTCCAGCTTTTCATTTAATGCTTAATTTTGCACTTAGGCTGGGCAGGAAGATCAAAGACGTCCACATACCTAGCTTCACCAGAATAAACCAAATCTACACCAACAAAAGGTACTTTATTTGGACTTGCTTTATTCTAATCTGTAGAGCTATTCAAAAATCTTGTAACGCATTGTGGTCACTGTCAGGTAGACAGATTGTCACTCGGTGATTTTCTACAGTTGGACACACTCGACTAGTTATCAAAATCACATTTGAAGGAAGTTCCTACCCCTCTTCCTTGTGCTGCACAACTTTTCACGCCCTTCTCAAATTTCTGCCATAGCTTCTCCTCCCACCAAAACTAAGCTAAAGGACACTGTTGCACTCTGCTAAACAGGGTGAAATAGAGGCATTCAGTACACTGTCTCTGGTGTAAGGAACGTGCTCAAAAAAGGTCACCGTAGGCCAAAGAGAAAATTGCCTCCTCACTAGATTCGGTACCATGAGTAAGTGGTCTCCTGTCATGTTTCTTCCCTGCCCTCTCCGCCGAGTGAATTGAACTTAGGTAAATATAAATAAATAAATAGCCAAATAAATAAATGGAGGGGGAGGAGGAGGGGCAGAGAAAGACGGGAAACAAAGGAAGGCCTGGTTTAAAAGCTACCCACGCCTCTGCCGCTCATATCAGCACACGATGCCGCCCGCGCTCACTGCTGGCGAGGCCGATACAATTCCTGCTCATGAAATCCAAAGCCCCGGACCCATTGCCGAGGAGAAATACCACTTCGGCAGGTATACATGCTGCTAAACGGCGCAGCTCGGATGAAAATCATAAATTTTGGGCCCTCTGGCAGTGGAGCGAGGACCAAGTTGTTGCCGCACTTGGCACGAAGCACTGTGGTGGTGGCTTCAGCTGCTGCTCCCTTTGTTGCTCGTCTTCTTGACCTGTTCATCCTGAGCAGAGACGTCCTGCCTATCGATTCTTTTTGCCTTCTATACAATGCCAAATGCAAAATTCATGTATTTATTATAGGTTTACGAGTGTTACAGGAATCTGAAGCTCTGTGTCCACTTTTCGCTGACCACAAAACAGACACATAAATCATCAAAGAAGTAGAATTTGTCTAAGTTATTGATTATGTAACTGAAAATTACATGACTCATTTGTCCAATTTTATAAGGACACAATGTCAATTTTTCACACAGACATCAACAGATGAAATATGATTCCATTTTTAAATTCACTATTTCATAAATCAATTAGAGGATTTTTACCAATTATATTTTAAGCAGCATAACATGTCTCCCTCTACATTTATTTTTTTTCTGAGATAGCATGCCTTTTCTGTCAGTACGATTAAAGTAATTAAGTAATAACTGAGGTTTTTTGTTTTTTTTTTTTCTCTCGATTGTGGGAAAAACTATCATACCAATTGTTAAGAATTTCTCCTAGGAAAATAATTTCCTTTCAGATTACTTTGCTTACAATGTGTTTTCTTTTCCCTTGTCTTCTGCCTCCTAAATTACAAGACATTAACAATGGCACCAGGAAGATTTGATAGCCACATGTATAAAGATGACTAGTAAAACTGTGCCTGATTCCAAATTCTCTCGTTCAGCCTTACCCTAAACATCTTCTATTGACAATGAATACTTAACTTTAAATAACATCTGTGTAAACAATATGCCTTTTAAGTCCCATTAATTTCTTTAAAATGCACTCACACAGGCGGAGCTGCACCATTAAATTTCAGTATAATCAGAAAATAAAAAAAGATGGGCCTCTTCACTGACTCAGAGGGGTTGTGCAAAGTGCAAGTCGATGCAAACCTGAACACACAAAACCACTAATATTTAAAAACAGGCCCTTAGGAAACTCTAATAACAGGCATGATACACGTTTGGCGTGACTGTTTAGAAAAGACCAAATCACATTCATTAAAACTTTTAAATGAGTTTGCAAATATATACCTCACAATGTCATTAAGAATATGCGTTTCTGTTACGATGAGCTTACAGCATTATTAAACTGTAGCGAGTATCATCATTCAGACAAGTTTTAAAACTTGGTGATGTTTTCAGTGTAAGTAACACTGGAGTCAATTTTTCTACATATCGAGCGCACCACTGATAAACCACTGTGAAAAGTGCAGTTTTTTCACAGTAAAAAGGTAAACTTTCTAACAATAACAGAAAAACCTCCATAAATCTTTACTTAATTAAACCAAGCTAAGCCCGGTGCTCTACCATGTATCTGAGAGAATACAGATGCCACAGAGAAGTCAAAGTTTGCCTGCATCACCCATTAGTGTATCTGTGATGAGAAGTAATAATCAGGATAGACACTGATAAATACAAGTTGCAGCCTCTAACCTACTAGCTCAGGGGATACAATTACAGTTTCTCTTTCAGATGAGAATACTCTATTAGCAGCTATTTCCTGGAATTCACTTCATGATAAGTCAGCAGTAAAACATCTTTAACAACTACTATCAACCTCCAAGTAACTACTTCTGGAGGCAGGGGACTGTGTGCAAGCTCTGCTTTCAGGTTAGTAAGTACAAATGTACATAATTGTTGTCTGTCTTGTGACTGAACCAGCAACGTATGACAAAAACTGGCTGAAAAAAATCAAGTGTTGGGAAGAATAAAAAATCTCAGTTACAATACCTTTACTATAAAGCCAGAGCAATGTAGAAGGGCCTTTTTCACCCTAATACACAAGCCAGAATTGCAAAGGTACAGTCTCTTACTGGAAGTTTAAGCAAGTTGTTTGAAACATCAAAATTAGTGTATCTGGCAGTAAAACTGAGATCAAAAAAAAAAAAAAAAAGTAAAAGAACTCCAAAATATTCAAAATATTTGAGGTAAATTCTAAATCTTTTGAAATCTCTTCTGCCTAGCCAAATGAATAATGAGCTGAAAGGACTCGGCTCTGCATATTAATCCACCAGGATGGGATACCATATGTGACCAGAGAGGTCAGGGCTGGAGAGGAATCTTTTGACCTGTGTAACTATCTTTTTGGACTGCAAGCGGGGGTCTGAAAGAGATCTTTTTCTTAAGGCTTATCAACCTGATTTTTCAAGTTCAGATTTCTGTGTAGATTGTTTGCAACAAGCTCAGAGCTAATTCCCAAGGGAAATGTAACTCCAAGTGCTCGGCTCTTAAACCTTCCCGTGGTTAAAATGGACACAGCAACGTCCATTCATCTTTCTGAAAGATGTATGTTCCGTTTATTTCCCATCTTTTTTCATGGGAAGGGTACATATATGTCACTGTTGCAACATCGTAGGTGCAACAGTGGGATGAGGTCATGACAACCAATCCGAAGTCACTAGTGAAGCGTTAAAGTAAACATAGCTGTTGGAGATGCAGCTCAGCTTGAAAAATGCCCCCTCCATTATTTGAGCAATTTTCTCAAGACGTGACCTGAGACTGAAACGCCTGAAATGTCAGTTGACTCCGCTTTCTGTTTCCACCCAATGTACATTTTGGCAACTGCACCCTGCCAGTACTTTGCAATATTTTCACCCCAGCTACACCTCAGCGCTTGGCGCGCTGAATTCCAGTGCTGTGTCCAAGTGTGTAAAAATGCCGTGTTACTGCCAAACACACATTGTCCCACTAAGTTCCCAACTTAAAATAGCTCATCAAGTTAGGCAGGAAAAGAAAACATGCCACAAAAAGTTTTTAGAGGACCACCTGTTGTCTATTATTTTTACATAGCACTTACTCATAAATCATAACACAGGGTAATTAATCAAGCTGTCAAAGAGAAGGTCAAAGGTTATGTGGGGGAGTCAGAAGGTCATGCATGGGCTGATAGAGGTCAGGGTCACACCGCATTCCTCATTATCAAGTTGGGATGAGAGACGGCCCAAGCAAACAAAAGTGAAAGCAGATGGAGAAGTGAGTGGATGAAAAAAAAAAAAAAAAAAAAAAGAAGAAAACTTCACAAACAAAAAGAAAAGTGAAAGAAGAATGTCAGTTGCCTTCAAACAAGGAGGAGAATAGAGCAGAAATACATTGAGATGTTCTCAAAAGGTCTCACACAATACAAAGAAACTACAGTTTGATTATTCAAATACATTTAATATAACTTTCCATCTTATCTTTTTGCAAATAGTAAGCAACGCTACAAACCAGGCGCAGTAGTTTTGGTTCCATTTCACATCTGAAGTCAATACTTTTGAGGTGAATTAGACAAAAGAACCCTATTGCTGTGATGAATTCTGATGGATATATAAAAATGCTTTTAAATGCTGAAGTTTATTCCTGTTTATGGCTACAACCAACAGAGTTTCAATAAAAACTTATAACCTGTTTGAATGATGTATTAAGAACTATACTTTCATATACACAAATACTCAAAAACACAAAGCATCATAAAAGTCCCTCTGGATGACACAACCGTTATAAAATATTCTATCATTACACTGACCTGAATTAGATGCAGAATACTGTGCAAAATTAGCTGTCACCCTTTCCTCAAAATCTTTGTTAATCTCATTTTGAATGTTTGCAGCTTTATCAACACATGCATCAATGTCAGCTCCTTGGTTACTGAACCGCTGTACTTGGAAGAAGATATAATTAAAATGTTTTGGCACAGAAAAGGTGAAATTGTATCTTCCCCTGTTCCCTGAGGAGTCTGTAAAACATGTAGGATATATTGACAAACACACACCCTTGTCTAGAGCCCTGACATCCCAGGTCACCCAACTGCTATTTATTTCAAAACATTCACTTTACACTTACCCAAACTGTCACCTGCTGTGTTACTAACTTTTAATGGATATTAGAGCTATAAAAACAATAAACTCTTCATTTCCTTTCTGTTACTGCCTTCTAATTCCTCACTGCATTTGGTCTGCATGCGGAACTGTATTCATCTCATTTCACGATATATAGGAACTTGGTGCTGGGAAGTACAAAACAGGCCATTAAGTGTGTTTTCCTTTGCTATTTATTAATTTGGTGCTAGTGCAGCTATCCTAAACAAACCAATGTTCTAGGCTAAAAAAAAACCAGCACAACAAAACACACAAAACACCACCACAAAACAGATAAGCTGTTACTGCATTTTGAGTTTACTGTTGGAAAGTTTTGAAAAGAACTAGTGTTTTACGCCTATCTATAATTAGCAACCTAGATATGTCTATGTTAAGATCTGCAGTCATGTTTCATGGTGTTTGTTCCGAAGGCCAAAACTAAGAAAACACATCTGTGTATTACAAAAGTTTTGCTCCCTTACTTGTGTACTGTATCCTTGATAGGGAACTCCTGTGCCTTTGTAAGCCCTGACTTAATTGAGATTTTCAGTAGAAGATTGTTTCTCATCATAAGTGAAATGCAAGAAACCTAAAAAATGCTGTCGCATTAACTTAATTATGTGAATTAATAGAAAAGAATTAGGTTCACATTCAAAGGCTTCTTCAAACATTCTTTAATAAGCCTCAGCCACAACACCTCTCCCTAACGTGAGATTCAGGCTATCTAGAGAAATCACGGGAGGCTGAATGGAAGTGAATTCACCCCAACCACCCAGGCGGAGTAGGACTGCAAATAATCCTCCCATAATAACTGTCCAGGCTGCAATAATAGTCTCTGCTCTTCTTCACTAACTGCGCACAGCTTTGGGGACCATACAAGCCATGAAAGAATGAATTCACCAGTTACCCCCAA
>NC_092621.1:83677500-83722500 GCF_047663525.1 Anas platyrhynchos
ATGGGCCACAGCCACTCAATGGGTAGCGGCCTCCTCACAGGCTTTATGATGAAATACAAAACAGCCAGCAGGAATCTATATCTTATTCAGACCTGAAGAAAATGTTGCCCCCTACCCTCCCCCAAAATGCATACACACATACAATTACTGATAATCTGCTTACACTGGCAGACTGTGGTGGGTTTGCTAACATTAACTGCAAACAGTCTTTTGACAGAAAATACGACTAGTCACCGGGTGTCCAGTAATGGTTAAATGAATGCCATGTTATTATCTGCCACACATATAGAACTAAATAAAAAAGTAGAATAAATTTCACATATTATCTTCCACTATGAAAATATCATTCGTTTCTTTAAAATGGGGTTTTAAAAAAAAATTCTCAACATCATTTGAATAATCAGGAAAGTTCTATGGTAAAATTTGTGTATTTACTCCGATTTAAAATACCAAATATATCATGCCACCATACTTCTTGACAGGTCATATTTCATTTCAGTTCCATCTTGCAGTATGAATGGACTAATTTGCTAATGTAAATTATATTAAAGAATGTTAAATGAAAAACAAAATACTCTAAATGGCAATTTGCATGAAACAAAAGCTGCAGTATGTTTTAGGATGGTACAGACCAGAGCACCTCCTTTTACACCCTGAGCCCACTGGCAGAATATCTGTCTACAAAGTTATTTGTTTTTTAATCAGGGGATTCCACAATTTAAATAGGACTAAGCTCCTTCTGAAAATTCCTGTTTTGATACATACCTACATACACCACGGGAAAACTACTGCAGTGCTGCCAAACTAAACAACATATTCAATTAGCTACATTTTATTTTTACAGGATATTTTAGCACAGGGTCCTATATACAGTCGAAATGCACCTTTTAAATATAGGTCTTGTGTTAGTGTGTTTTTATCTGTTTAAATGCCATTAATCTTTATGAATACAATTACAAACATAATTTACTAATTTATCTCTATAATTACACTTATAATTAGAACACAATAGATGTGGAAGTATTTACATAAAGAACAGAGTTAGGAACAGTGAAAATGTAAGCAGTTTGGGGTTCTTTGTAGCTTCATATTTAATTAAACTTGTGCCTTATCCTGATGCCATATTTTTTTTTGTCCTTAAAGAACAAACAAACAATCCAAAAACTAAAAACCAAACCAAAACAAAAAACCCACAGGAAAGTGCCCAAACATTTCTGGTCTTCCTGTAATGCATTAAACTGTGTCTCAGCTCCTCTGTACACAGTGAAATGCTTGCTGAATGCAAAGTGAGGGAGGGTGAATTTCTCCAGGTTCTGTATGTCTGATCTCTCAAAACCTTCAAAATCTATGCTTGATCTCAGCAAACACAGCAGAGCACAATGTTATTTATGCATTCATTTATCTTTTCATCAAGGGCGGCTTATGTGGTCTTTACTGACTTTGGTTTCTCATCATCATCGCAGATCAGCATCTGCATTGTGTGCACTTGTAACAGGGATAATGGATCTCACTTACAATACCTACAAACTCAGCTGAGAGCCATGCAAAGCAAATGGCCATAAATGCACCCATCCTGGCCCAAGTCCTGATGAATAAAAATGAAGATCTTGTCAAATAATAAAGTGACAGGTTAATTTACAGCATAGAATAGTGTGAACAGGGAAAGCACTGCTTTTCCAATCTGTATGAACGGTGCCACCTATCTGCAGATTAGCAGAAAGCTTCAGATACACTAATTCAGAAATCAGGATAAACACATGTGATGTTGCTTAGTTTTGTAAATATCAGAGGAATGGAATTGATGATAAAGGAAAATGTGAGATTAGACACACACAGTTGCTTTCGAACCAAAAAAAACAAGATTTTCAACAAAGGACTGCTGTATCAAACAGTAATAAAGAGCCTCAAGCAGTTGTCTGTGCTCATGCCAGTTTTCATGCTTTAATTCTGCTGCCCTGTGGTTCTTAGCTTTGACATTGAGATCTGCACGGCCACCAGAGATAATTATTTCAACCTTCAGGCCATCAGGCGCTCATTTTTGATCATGGATATGTAAGAGATTTTTTTTTTTGCTTCTCAGGCTTGCCAAGTGGATATCAATAGAGCGGTAAAATAAGCAAAAATGGTAAGCATTTTAAGAGAAATTAAGAAGCTGAGCTGTATGCTAGCTTTTCTACTAGTTTTTCAGACCTTGTTTAACATTATTCAATAAACACAGAAAATTTTGACAAATACTTTTCATCATTTGAATTTTCCATTACAACCTTGTTACAATTAGATATTAAAAAATTAGCTTTGACTTTATAACGCTGCTGTCAGTAATGCTGTTCCAATACCTTCTAATCCCCTTACACAATTTGCACACCATGAATCCACATTTTATACACTTTTTACGGTAACTCAGAGAAATTACAGTAATTTTTCTCATCCACACCTAATATACGTAAGTTAAAACACATGATTTGTGTTGTAAATATTCTACAAAGTCTTTTTTGAAGAATACTAATTTGAAGAGTCACATTATTAAAATGGAATCTGCATCACAACCCATATAAATTATGAACTATAAATCAAATCGCACTGTCTGTTTGGAATTTGGGAATTGGTATATGTCAGATGTTAAACACTGCCATGAAGCAGAAAGCTGGCATGATAGCTAAATAAGACACAAAATCAATGATATTTGCCACTAAAATTATCTTTGCGAAACTTTTAATGTGTGACATTTATTTTAGATCAATGTATTTGCCAGTTACAGATTAAAAGATTTGCATATTTGTAAAACAAGAGCATCAGATACTAATATATTACCTCATTGTATGAACATCGCTTAATTTATCATTTAAGTCTGTTACATACCACTACACCCATTTTACAGATGTACAAACTAAAAACACGGTGCTTAAATGATAAACAATAACAAAACAGCAGATAGGTCAAAAATCTTTTTTGTTTTGCTGCATTAATCCTCTCATATGCAAGTCTTAAAAAACAAAACAAAACAAAAAAACCAACCTACAACAGTAAGTTAAGCCTTAATCAAACATTTCTCTGAAACAGAGATTTTTATCTAGGCATATCTTTCCCAAACTTTACAGTACTTCAAAATAAGTCTGAAACTAAATATTTAACGCACACTCGTTCTAAATTACAACATTTTCTAGTGTGGGCAACTGACAAACTGAAGTGTTTGTGTGATGAGAAGCCACAGGAGATGTTCCTGCTACAAAGCCAGTGGGTATTTTGCCCTAGCTGTATTACACTTGGTCTTGAAGTTACATCTGCACAGATATGCCACAGGTGTAAGGGACACAACAGAGAGTTGTGCACTTTTGCACATGAAATTTTGCATGCAAGTAGTGGACTGTAGGAGCTTTCTTTTTATTTATTTATTTTAAGAAAACAGACAAAATGTAACAACCCTACATATCCACTGTAACAACAAAGAGACAGTGAAATGAAAGAGTATCCTTGGACATAATCCAAAGAGGCAAATAAAAAGGATCATCTCTGTTAATTGTAGTGATACTACAAAAAAGATTTGGAAAGACAAAATACGTTTAGAACATTTGTCCTTACTGTATTTTTTAATTTAGTATTTCCAAGTAGAATTTCTCATAGTATTTTAGGATGTTTATTTAAGAAAATGAACCAGCTTTCTGGGATATTGTGTAATGGTTTCTGCAGCAGCTCTAGCATGCATTTGTTTTCCTTTATTAAACAGCAGTAGTCAAAGCTAACACCATCCCCAAGCAATACAAACTTTCACACCTTCAGTTTTGTGAACCAGTAACTTAATAAAAATAGGAACTTCCCACATCCAAGCACAAAACACTTTTCAACTCCAAAGGCCCATTTGTTGTGTTTTCTAGTCTCCTTGGACTTCACATTGCTTTAGAGATATTCAGAAAACTGAATTCAGAGGTTTGGAAACGTGACTGGCTTTCCTGAGAAAGGGGATGGTCTTTGAGACACTGATATATTTAGGAGCTTGGAGTATCTGTAAGCACTGAAGCACTTCTCTCCACCTTGGCAGTGGGCATCGCTTTGCACTACAACGCTCACAAAGGCCTTGCATGGATGTCTAGCACCAGAAGAAACATGCAAGGCTGAGATCCCTTAGCGTTCTCACAGCAACAGGAGAACACCAAGCCACAGTTAATGCCCTATCAAGTCATAAATTAAAAGAAAAAGATTTCAGGTCAGCTCGTGTCTCTCTACTGACAGCTGCACTGACAAGGCAGGCCTTTCGGTTCCTCAGGCAAGGCAAGTGATCATGGCTGCTGACAGGCAGTTGGATGCTCTGCTTTTCAGAGGACGAGGTGAATCATTTTGGGTATGGATGCAGCCTTGTCTGTCCCAACAGTTCCCTTCAGATCTGTTTCTCCGTGCTGCTCTCCTCCGTCTCAGCCTGCCCAGCCCTGTATTTTCTGAAGCCCAGTACGGCACACCCAGCAGTTGCTGTTTCTCACTCCTTTCCAAGTGGGCACTATCCCGAAAAGCATGGGTAGGATAGCGTTGAAGACAGCTTCCACGTCCCCAGCGTTGGCTCCGGTGGTGATGAGCAGTCAGTGTGGAAAAATCTTCACAGACCTCTGCAAGCAGAGCATTTCAGTGGAGCTGCGAGTATGATGGGAACAGAGAAACTTTTGAATGTTCTGCCCACCACAAGACAGCTGGCACACAATTATCATTCCTCCTATTCTACAGATGGGAAAAATGAAGCTAAGAAAATTGCCTAAACTCTTACAAGAATTGTGTGACAGAGGTCTGAACACAATCCAGATCTCTCAACCTGACTCTTTAAGTAACTATTTGGAGAATATGAACAACAAGACAAGTAGGGAGGTCTAATTGGATTTCACTGTCAATAACTCTGAGAGCTACCCACCAATAGGCAGACTGGGTAAGATGTTTACAGTACAAAGACAGTCCAATGGTACTGCAAAAGAATAAGGTTTGTATAATCTATTCTGTTTTTTCACTCCCCCCCCCTCCCCCCCTTTTTTTTTCCTGTAGAAATTCTGAGGCTTGGTATGGAAAGAAAAGAAAGGGGTAACTCTGATCACACCGTGCCACTTGGGAAGGACAGGCAGAAAACTCACAAGAGTTAATGCAGTCACATTTGACTTTTAACTTTTTGATATTGAGATATTCCTGCAAGCAGCATAGGAATAATGAGATAAGAGAATGCAAGGGTGTGAGTGCTATGGAAATATACATGTTAGTATGCAGTATGAAAGAGCACCCTCTGTTGTTTTTGGTTAACAGAAGCAAGTCTCCCGATACCTCAAAATATTTCAGTTCCAGAAAAGACTGAGATAAATCATCACTACCGACATATAGATATCTGCAAACACTTCCCAGGGAGTATACGCACTGTACAGTTTGTTTAGGAAGGATGGTTATGCATGCTGAGAGATACTGGGTCACAGAAGGAAGAACACCCTGCACCCTAGTTGCCTAATTTGGAAGCATTTTATGATGGAAGGATCACTTGCATACATATACCATGTAAAATTAACAAAAAATATTTTTATGAAGAAAAAATGATACCCTGGGCAACTTTTATTTATGATTTTTATGCAGCTTGAAGAGTTTTAGTTAAGGGTACACATCATAATTTGATACAAGAGTCTCCAGTACTAACTAAATCAAAGCACAAAATGTCTGATGACAGATGAGACATTCCAATTAGTTAGAAAGATGTGAGATCTAGCTGCATGTCACTTCACAGTAACAGGAGACCTTAAGTACATCAACGACAACAGCAGAAGTCTTAGGAATGAGCAACTTCTGCAACTGGAAATGTGTTTGCCTTACTTAGAGCTAAAATCTCCTATAAATTTTGAGTCTTCATTAATTTATTTTCTGTATCCATAAATTACTGATTTTCTTAAGGGCCTAAAATTATAGATATGGGTGATGATCCACAGGATTCAACTCCAATGATGTGCCAATGATTACATAACAGAATGAAAATAAATTATGATGTTACAGTGAACAAACCTGGATGCCTTAGGTGCCTTCAGCAGGTTCTGCTCAAAGTGAAGAACTGAGTATGAACAGGTTGTACAAATGTACTTTCCCAATTCCATCTATAATCTAGTGCCTTCCAAAACTACAGCACTAGTTAAGAAAACAAAGTGAGAACCTTAGAAATACCTAATAAAATGTAGATAGACTATAAGAAATATTATATTGCAAAGGTATGAAAAATGGTCTGTAACAGAAAGTACAATTTTTTTTTTTTTTTTGAGAACAGTTCTGACTGAAGAAAAGTGTAATTGAGTGTTTCAGGGAAAATTAGTTTCAATTTGATTGGATATTGACCTGCTGAAAAATCCTGCACGATGAATTTTATACAGCTTCCATGAAAAATTGTGAAATTTTGTAAATACAGAAAACTACATTGCATATGTATTAGAACTATGCAGCTTAACAGTCAACACTTTCATGATTAAGCTTTGCTTTACATAATGTACGGGGAATGAGAGAAAGTAAAATTTCAAAGAAAAGGGGTTATTTCCTGCAGATTTCAAAGATGCTGAAGCAGAGAGCTTCCTCTAACACGTCTCTTGTCTGTTGAATAAGATTTTTCATTGGCGGTAGTTTGAGTATGTCAATTACAGGACTATTTAACAATCCTACCTTGAAGGAAGCTGCGTGCCAGAAAACCTGAGAACATGCAATCTCTTTTTTTCTGCTTTCACAGATTTCTCGATATTGAGGAGCAATCTTGAAAGGAACTTCCAAGAGTCACTATAATAATAATTGGGGTTTCTTTCCTTAGTTTCGTCTTTCTATCCAAACATTTCTAGAAAATTCTGTCCCAGAACAGTATTAAAGATATGTTTTGCAGAGTAAACAATAAAATAAATAAAAATAAAAATAAAGATCAGGAAATGGCAATATCAGAATTGTGCTAGCAACCTTAACATGGCCCCCACGGAGCAATATATTGTAACGATCAATTACAATAGTGTGTATTGCAAGTTCCTGCAACGCTTCCCAAACAGGAGGTGGAAACGCAGTATGTTTTCTGTACTCCTAACAGAACAATTTTTAAGTGATTCTATGCATGCCAGAAAAGGGTCCATTACATTACAGCATCTGAAAATGAGAACTATTGTTTACTGCAGTGCTTCAACAGGAACTCACATTTCTACCTTTTAATCCATAGTGTCATAACTAATATCCAATGCTATTACAACTGCAAGAGACAGGAGAAAAACATTTCTTTCTGTGTTTCTAATACGTTTTCTCTGTGGTTTTGACATCATTATGTGCTATGTACAACATGTTTCTCTGATTCCTTTGTAACAACTCAGGTCCCAGCGTTACAGGTATGTCAGGCAAATATGTCACTCTATACACAAAACTACGTACAGAGAAATCAAGTAGCACTCGAGTGTTTGCATGTTCAGGGTCTGATCAGATTCCCTCTGTAGCTTCACTGAGATTTCGAAGAGATGGGAAAAACCATAATCATTAGAAAACGTGTCTACAGAGCCACTAAAATTGGCCAGCAGTGTGCTGTGTTTTCTCTAAGTATCTAAACATTTTTTATAAAATGACTATATTCCAAGCTGGCAGCCTCCCTTTAAATGAAACAAGAGCAAAAATCACATTAGCCACTTAAGTCTGCAGCTTCGTTAACTTTGTATGTACCTTAGTTACCTGTCCCCTTCCCCAAATTACACCTAAGAAACAGAGCACTGCACATGCATGCAGTAAAATTAACTTCGGAATCAGCTATTGCATCTTCCAAAATGCCCTAAAGGAATATTGTTCTAGCTGGAAAAAATGCCTGCATAGTGCATGTTCTCCATCCCTCTGCTGAAATCATTTTATTTTTTTACCATCAGCAACATAAATTACCAAGTTATGAGTCCTGAATTCCTTTAAAATACGTCTCTCTCTCTCTCTTTTATTTTTTTTTTTTTTCCCTGTCTGGCATTTCACAAGCTTGCTCCTCTCTTTTCCTTCTTGTAGCACCATTAACATCACCTATTTTACCCAGGTAGAATTGCAAGAAATAATTCTATATATAAAGGCTTCACAGGCTATGTTCCCACTGCTGGTTTAGGTATAGGCTTGAAAATGGACATAACCCTGTTTTCTGCCTATGGCAAGCAGCTCTTCCAGTTGTGGCACAGCCTCAGAAGCCGCTAAGCTGAGCAAGGACAATCCCCAACAGTGTCTCAGGCCATTCCCAACAGGTGCCACGGACAGGGCAGCCTCCTTTTATTTGGGAGGACAGCAGCAAGGAGGATGTTCACCAGGGTCATGCACGCACCAGGTTCACCAGTTTCACTGTCTTCCCCATCCTGCTCCTGCTGCAGGGAGTGCTCTTGCCCAGCATAGGGAAAGCAGAGGCTGGCACAGATGGCACAAGCTTACCTAGAAATTTCACTTCTGATACAGCAGGCGGAAAAGAAATCACAGCTGGGTAATGGGTTGACTGCTTGTGGACCCAGTGTTTTTTCTTGGGAATATATGAAACATTGCCCTGAGCTGCTCCCCCTCACGTGAGAGGTTGTGGTTGCAATTTGGGGCATCCTTAGGCTCTCGTTTGCAACACTAAGTGCAAGCTCATGGCAGTACTGACATCCATCAGGCCACGTGGAAAAGATGGCTAGCTCTCTCTCAGAAGTGGTAACAGACAAAAAGCTCAGAGTGGAGGAATATTTAAGTAGCGTGCTCCCAATCTGAGAGGTGCCAATATTTGCTACTTAAAATTTAAGCACTTTCTTTGTATCCCTTCAGGAAAGCTTCTGCATTTTCTGCCATGTGAAACATTGTCCATGCATCTATGTCATCAATTAAGACTTTTAATACTTTCAATAATGCATTTATTTATACGACTCTATGCTACTGGCTTGCAATAAAAAAAGTAAATTGAAAAGGAAAAATGAGATGGGAAGAAGATATTAAATGCAGCATATGTTGTAGAGGCTGAATACAATATTCATCTACACTACTTTAACCATATCAAGAAATATAAATATGTTAAGAAATGGTCAAACCATAAGTAACTATGTTTGAAATGTATCACTTCATGTGCATTTCTTAGAGACAATGCAATTGGTGTTCCTCTGAATATGAACTTTTGCTTAAGGTAAACAGGAATTTTACAGAATTTCCTACAGTTTTAACAATTACCTGTTTGGCAACCTTATGATATATGTCATAGCACTACGAATAAGACCTTTATTGTTTTAGTTTTATGTCACTAACTTCTTTTACTGCTAAAGCTAACTTTTTTCCAGAGAATGTTCCTCCAAAGCCTGATCTGGCTTCTGCAGTGATCTGTGTTTAGCACAGAGATGCCCAGTTCATGTCAGGATTAATTCGGTCAAGTCAATGAAGCTAACAAAGCACAAAAAATGGTTCCAGAGCAAAACTGTTGATGCTTTGGATCAGCATGCTGTGAGGATCACAATGCTGACTGTGGTGAGTGCACCTTCTGGCCCTGTTTTGTACCCAAGGAATCCAGTTTGCACACTTGGACCACTCAGGAATGCTTCCAAAAGCATGGTGAGGACAACGGAGACACACCAGTGAACCAAGCTGAAACACCAGTGAGATATACTTATTGGCTCCTCTTCTCCAGACATAACTCAGGTTCCAAAAACCTCATCCCAAAAACCAGACTTTCACAAAATTATGAGAACTATCACAAAAAAAGGAAAACAATGATGACTGCTCCGCCTCACTGTTAGGGTCAGAGATGCTGGTTGCCCTGGTTTGCCCAGGGTTCTGCAGAGGACAAGAAAGGAGACAAACAGGAAAATGGAAATCACCCCAAAGCTGGGTGGTGACAAAGATCGGAAGAGGAAAACGGGAGGGCACACGGTAACCATAAGGGACCAGTGCAAGGATTAGCATAATGCAAAGATCTGCAGAATTAAAAAAGGGGAGAAATAAAGGGGGGAAATTTTTACAAAAAAAAAAGAGAAACACTGAGGAAAATGTTCTTGGAGGTTTAGGAATATGAAATTCTATTTCTAACCTTCACATACTGATTCATAACTGATTTTTGATGGTTTTAAGAAAACGCTGAGGTTAGGATATTCTAGACTTGACCCCCTTTAAAATTATGCATTAAAGCGTATGATTTTAAAAAGGGTTTGTGAACATGCTACTCTTCTTGGAAACATATCCAATATACTGAATTCGGCATTTGCAAACAGAGAACCCCTGAATTAGCAGTCACTTTGAAAAAAAAAGTTAGCTTTACCTGTGTGCCACAGGTCAAAGCCTCTAAAAACTGAGGTAATATTTTACTATACAATAAGAGAATAGTGTGAATAAGTGTACTCAAACAGTACTTGTGGTATATACTTTGGCACTGAGTACAGTCAGCAGGTCAACAGTAAAAGCCATAGTAGTTATTTATGCACAATAGAATTCCAGCAGAATGCTGTCAGGTCACTACATGTCTGTTTTCAACATCACAGAAGACAATGGTCAGCTAAATGCAGTACCTCAAGCTTTTCAATTAAAAAAATAAAAAAGTAAACTTGTACTTTTTGTAGCAATCCTGTCCAGTTGCTATGCAATCAACAGACAGAATAAACCTAAACAATTTACTCCTTTCTGTTACTCCGTGAAATTGCAATCATATTGTCAATGTTTTGGCATTTAAGACAATCATTCCAACCTACAGAACTGACAAAAAAAATAAAATATGAACTAAACTCTTCAGTAAAAAATTAAAATAACTTCTGTCATAATTTACTTCACAAAACAACACATATTACAAAATTAAAGTATGCAGTTAAAGTTTTTTTCTAACAGTATTTAAACATTCCCATACCTCATTTCAAAAGAGATTTTTTTTTCCTTTCTGCTACTCTGAATTCATTTAGGCAGCAGAAAGAGAAATCCAAATTTTCACAACTATTTAATTATCATTATATTTCACATTTTGAATTTCTAATTGATCATATATTATAAATGCCAACAAACATTTTATGTTCGAGAAAACTTGCAATCTGAGAATAAAGGCACACAAAGGATGAGTGAGGTGAAAAGACGCTAAGGAGATCCTTCGGATGTAGAAATACTTTATTTTGGAGCTCTTCAACTGCTGGCAGATAATCACTGTAAGTGAACCCTTTGTGAAGGATGTACTCTGCTTGCTGGGTGACTGGTATTCTGGGATAAAGACTGAGCTTTGAGGAGACAAAAACAGGAAGAACTCATTTAGGAAAGGTCCTTTCTGACTTCGTTCAAGTATCTCAAGACCACCAAGGCATTGTATTACTCACAAATCTGTGGCAAGCCACTGTCATCTTGACCCTACAGCTTCAGGTTGGGGGAGAAATATGTGAGATACTAGAATCACAAGTAGATTTATGAAAATAATAATCGAGTAACAAAATTAAATGCAGGAAGAATAACACATCTGAATTCAGTATAGACAACATCTTACAATAGTATGTTATGCTGTTACAAATAAACTTGTCAACAGTCTTGTTTTAATATCACTAAAAACTGAATGAGGATAATGTTTACATTAGCAGAATCAAAGACAGAAGTTACTAAACTGACCACAGACGTAAATATGATGACAAAAAACATTGCATAAGAACCTTCAAGGCTTTCAGATTCAGACCTCTACACAGAAAAATGAGATTAGAATCAGAAAAAAAAAAACCAACAACAACTGGGAAAACAGTTCAAAGACTATACAGGAAAGAAACAAATTTAAAAGGCAATAAGTGACCTTGAGATTGTATCACTTGCTAAATTGATATTAAGTTTGCAGAATAATAAAGGCAGAAGTGGGGGAGGGAAAGCTTGGGTAATAGACTTCTTAAATTCATTTCTGCAATATTCTCTATCATTTTTGATATCAAAATACTAAAATAAGAGGTAATTAAAACAAAACAAAACAAAAAATCATCAAATATTGATTCATCATCACTAAATGGTTAAATTAGCTGAGAGGTAGACACGTAAGAATGTTTGAAGCTTCTAAGAACATGGTAAAAAAGACAATTATTTGAATGACAAGGAAATATAAATAGGAATAGTCAGATTAATTTATAAAAGGAAAAATATATGCTGCATGTCAGGAAAAACTTCCTGACAGTGAAACTGTGGAATAATTTCTCAACAAATTAGAAGAAACACTCAATAATATAATGAAGGGAACAAAGCTGGACTAGCAGGGGGGCAGACCAAAAGATCTAAAAAGTATTTTTTCCATCTAATTCTAACAGACTATTAAAGGATACAATCAATAGTCAGGGAGGTAAGTTATTTTGATAAGCTCCATGGTTTTCATTCTTTCAGAGGAAATACCATGGCTGGAATTGAGAGAAGAAAAAAAGAGGAAACACCAAGCTGTGTGCTTTCTTACAGTTACTGTTTCCCATTGTAGACGTTACCATTATCTTTACATATGAAGAGAGATTGAAATAATCTAGAGAGGTCCCCCACACTACAACACTGAGATAAAGAAGAACTTAAAAGAAACGCTGCATGTTCTGGCAACAAATTAAATGGAGAAGAACAGAGTCATGTTTCCTGGGGGAAAGAGACTGAATATTATGAGGTTAGTCACACTATTAGTGGGGCCAATAATGTCACTTAGAAGAAAAATAACTGTGATATATAACTAAATTTTTCGCATCATATCAGTTTGGCAGACAGACACACTGCTGTACTGAAGTTAAAGAGCAACAGCACAATTTTATCAGGTGAAAACAGTGAAGAAAAAATCCAGTCATTTGGGCAGCATTTTTTAACAAATCAGCAAAACAGCAGAATGATAGCGGAAATCAGAACCTAGAAAGTGACTCTAGTCATTTAAAAATGTGAGCAAACCCAGCATTTGATGCTTATTTTAAAGCACAATACAGCATCAGAATATATGCATATCTGAATGTTGCATTCACATTATATTCCACATGTTTTTACCCACAGTCGGAGCACAAACAATTTAGGCTGAATGGCTCAGAGAACAGCAGGTTTTCTTTATTACGGATGCTCTTAGTGCAGTTAATATAATCAGCTGTTTCAGGAACAGTGTTATGATACACGAGCTATTGGAAAATAGTTTAGAAATAGACTGGTTAAAAATATTTGCTACCAGAAGACACAGGAAAATAAGCATGGTCAAATGGCTTATGCACAGAACTATCAAGAACAAACTCTTAAATTGCAAACCAGCTGTGCTACTGCATTAACATCTGTATTTCAGTCAACCCACAAGCCTGTTGTGTCTCAGTATTGGTAGCTGTGGAAGAGAATAAATAGTACTTATTTTCTTACTTCATGAAGCTTTGGCTGCAAACCCTTTGGGGCAGGAAATGGGTCTCTCATCCTTCTCTACTAAAGACTGAGCAAGTGACAGCACCAAAAAAACACTACTACTTAGTAAGCTGCAACAGGAAAAATATTTGGGAAAAATATAAAAAACTCTGGAAAAAAAACTCTTTATATTTGGAAAAATATAAAAAACTCTCCAGATACATACCTAGCATGTATTTTACTTATCAACCATCTTAATACATCGTGTTGCACTTAACGCCAGTCATTTCTATTGGTTTTGTTCCATGTCACCAGTCCAGAAATTAATGAGAACATACTCACTGAACTCTCCTAAATATTTTGTAATGGTAAAGTACGTACTTTGTAGACTAACAAAGAAAAGTAATTTCAACACACTGATTATTAAGTGAGTAGACAAGGAGGAAAGCAGTTTCTTGAAAAGAGTTTGTGAGACGGGATGGGCTGTAGAGTTTTCAGTGAATCTGCAGAAGGAGGGTGGGGAAAAAGAAAAGGCAAGGACAATTTCCTGTGTGAACTGTGGAGCTGTTTCACTATGGCATTTCAAAGTACTTCAGCCAGGATGAATTTTGCTATACGTCTGCACGTATTTCAGGTCCAGTACCCTTTGAACAGTGGTATGTATCAGCGCTAGGCAGACAGTTTAAGCCTGCTTGCACTCCCCTGCGGTAGTACAAAAGGTAAGATCCCTCTCCTAGTTCCTTCATCATTCAAAATCAGTTTTGGTAAGGTGCAGAAGTGCTGGTTTGAGGACTGCAGTCCCTGTAGCATCCCAGAGAATCACTGTTGCAGCATGCAATCTTTCTACTTTGCGCACAGATTAGTACAAATTCCACTGCAATGGGCAAGCGCCTCTGGGCAACACCTGTACTATTCAAACAATTACTTGCTAGCTGAACTTGGCATCAGAACTAGTTCTCTCCTATCACAGGCACAACATTTTACAAAGTCTACAGCTTGCTTTCCTTCATGCTTCACAGACTTGACATTCTGGCATGTTTCTGAAGCAAGCCAAAGACAATGCATATTGGAGTGTGCCTTGATGTTTGGATGGAAAGGTTCACCTTCTAACTGATAGCAGATGGAGATACCATGCATAACCCGCTGCATCATTCATTTAAAGATTCTCTCTCGCTAAGCAACTTAGCAATTCAATAATCAAACTACATTCTTAGAGAGCCTGGGAGGGCATGGAGGGCTGGCTCCATCCTAGATAACAGTGTCAGACTCTACAAACAAGGTCAGCAATGAAAGTGGCTTTGGAAAGAATACCAGTAAGTTAATTAACCGATTCAGATAAAACTCTGAGCTCATCTTAGAGAAGAACTTAGGCTGCCAAGTGTCAAAAAGGGAAAATGCTTTCATATGTTTTCTGTGTTTAGCTACCATTCCCAAAAACCTGCAGGAACTCACAAGATCTATCACTGTTTTGACGGAATGCTTGGATGAAGAGCACAGAAGACATCAGCTATCGAGCCACACACAGAGCCTGACAAATGATGTCACATAGACACACAACACTTACCCAGCAGCTGCAGGCACACACACACCGCTGATACTGGGTTCAAGCCCTTGTCAATAACTGAAGGTAGCAAAGCCTGTCTTTTGGCAGGCAAGAGCTGATCAAAGTTCCTACGAGCACTCTCATCTAAAATGCTGCTAGAGATTATTTCTTCGCTCACAAGGAATTCAAGTGGAGGGGGAAAGGAGTGGACTAGGTTGTCTACACAGAGACAGAGAGACAAATACTCCTTTTGTTAGTAGTATGCTACCATTAGTACCCTCAATTTTGTGAATTCCGGTGACATGGAAGTGCTGAAGGGCAGAAACCTGTATGAGCAGGATCCTTCTGTGATTCTGCAGATACTTTACGTGGGATAGAGGTACATGTAAGTAGATATGCAAAATCCAGAGAAACAGCTTGGGAAACAGCATGGTGGAGGCAAACATTGTAATCTCAATGGGACGGAATATTTCTTGAGCTCAGGTTTAGGACACAATGAAGATCTGTGTTTTTCCTTTGGGTTAAGGAAAACTTGGTCCCGTGAATTATGACGGCAACTTGTCTAAAGAGTGCAGACAAAGCACCAAGGCCACTTCTCTTGTAAAAGGCTCTCATGAGAAGTGTCCTTCAAGAGGAACGTGGAAGAGAGGTGGATTAGGCATAAAAAGTGGATTTACATAGTGTAACAATGGATAATGAACGTTACACTACATCAAATAAATGGGGCAAGGTGGCTTTGAAGGCTGTGCTTTTTCCCCACCAGATCTCTTGATGAAGTATATGACTGGCGTGCATTGCTGGGGAGGAAGAAAGCTGTTGACTTTTGCTGTACTTTGGGTTTTCCGAGGCAATTTACCTGGAGAGACAGAATAACATTCTCTACTTTAGTCAAGGGCAGTTGAGTCCTTACTTATCGAGCAAATATCTGTAGGTAACCTTTCATTTATATCAGCAAAGAGCCTTCATAATCCGTAGTCCTCAAAGCCTCGCTGTGGCATGCACTTCCCTAGGGATGTCATTATGTAGTGAGCACTATCACCCAGCAACCACTCATCAGGAAGTGGTAAAAATGGTAACCCTTGCCATTTGTACAACCATCTTCATTACCAACTGTCCTCCTTAATTTCCTAGAGTTCCACCTTGACGTCACAAAAAAAAACAACATCCAGTAGCAAAAATGTCACTAATTCTCAGATTAAAAATGAGAATTTGGTAATTTGTTACATAAATTGTCTTTGAAAACCCAGGGAATAAAATGTGTGTTGAAAGCATGTCCAGCTGTGTAGGTTTTTTGCAGTTGAGATATTGTTGAGTTTTTCCTCCCCTTCCCTTCTCTGTTCTTCTGACCAACCTTCAGCCCAATGCTGGGTTAGAAAGATGATCTTTGCACTTGTGAAAAATCATAGCTGTAACACGTACTAAACTAACACGATGACAGAACATAAATCCTAATACACAGATATAAGTACATCTGTATTACACATACAGAAAAATTACATGGCTGGATAAATTTATAAATCCACATTCTCTCTTTCACATTTTTGCAAAAAATATAAAGTTGCAGTTACAAATTTGAGCTTTATTCTGGCCTACCTCTTCACAAAAATAGACACATTTCAAACTCGACTAATAAAGTTTAGGGAAAATCCCTACAACTACACTATTATTGTAGTCCAAGATAAACCTTAATGTGCAGTTAAGAAGTGACATAAGATAAAAACTTTTACGGTTGCTGCTTGTCTAGTCAGAAATCCAACCATCTTTATCTCTTTAAAAAGATATATTTTTCATGTAAAAAGACACATATCTCTTTAATAAAGCAAAGATGTTATTAAAAGTAAGCCCATGTCAGCAAAGCTTATCGACTATGTGATAGTAACCATTTCAGAAAGAATACAAAAGCCACATCAAAATGATACAAGACTAAGACTCGCAAATGTAAAGAAATTATTTCCAACTGGCCGCAGAACGTGGAATTATCTTTTTTCTACAACTCACTCCATTTTACCTAGGCAATGCAGCTCACATGGCAAAGTACAGTTCTAAAATAATTCATTGTTCAGAGACCCTTATCAGCTGCAAAGCCAAAGCTGGAGCAGGGCCATATCAGCTGCAGAGCCAACACATAACAGAGTGAAGAGTGGAAAGGACAGATTGCAGTGTCTCCCCATTCTACCACTGCTATTGCAAAATACCAACCTCTAAATTTCCATGCTGTTTGTTAGGTGAATGCCAGTTTATTATTCAAATGGAACTATAGCACAGGAGTATGAAAAAGAGCGATACAGAAAACAAATTTAAGAGATTCTGCTACAGCTGTTTCATCCTTTTAGGAAGATTCATTTTTGCAGGGAACCATGTGCAGTAAGATTTTTAATATTACAGAAAGATAGGAGAGCAAGAATCGTCTCAGTACCATTCCTGTAAATAAAAAAATCCCAGAAGGGCCCAGCATAAATCCTTAACTTTCATTTAGAGCCTGAACAAAACAAGCATGCACACCAAACAAGAAAGTGGACAGCCCCAAAGCCCAATTCCCACCTCACTGTCAATCAAAACTCCGCATCTGTAATGTATGTTTTGATTTATTTATTTTTTTTTTAAATAAGGAAGGAATGATGCAAATGGTAACATCTAGACTTGTCATCTGTATACCAAAGCTCTCATTCAGCTGAACATATGCTGAAATTTAAGCATATTGAAACAAAGCCCAAGTCCCAGCCAAACTGAATTCAAAGTGGCTGAGATATTAAGCCCACACTTCAGCAAGACACACAAGCATATGATAAAATTTAAGCATGATTATCATTTTCAAGGAGTTCAGAAACATCTCTGAGATGGAAGAACAAGAATCCTGAGCAAGGACCACCCCGAGCATCCTAGCATCTTCTCAGTGCTCTGCTGCACTGAACCTGCTCCCAGCCACCGACCACAACAGGGGAGGCTGCACAAAGAAAACATGGTGACAGCAATAGGGCAAACAGACCACTGTGTGCAGCAGTAATTTGACTCGTGGGTGAACTCTGGCCATCCAGCAATGCAGGACTGGGCTCCACCAACATAAAGAAGTAGAGATACACCACCGAAGCGGAACACGGAGCGTGGCAGCTTGCTTGCTCAGGAATGTATTGCCAACTCTCCCACAAACACAGCTCCCGTTGTTTAGGTAGGTATGAGATTTGGCTCAACTAAGAAATAAGATGTTGAAGTGCAGTTTAACAATAACAACGTATTTACACACTGTCTGTACACAACAGAATTTCCTCTTTGCTAAACACTACATAATTTTCTCATTAGCTTGGAGAAACACACACTACCAGGCTGAAAATACAAATTGCACCTGTTATTCTCGGATCCACCTGCCTAATATGTGACAAACATATATTTTCAAGTACATAACAAATGGCATTTCTATAAGACAGATCCTTAGTATCTATCCACTGCTCCTTTTCATAGTTTGCAAGACTTAGTTTTTTAGTCTCTGCCCCAGCCGTAACTGCCCCTGCCAGCCTCTGAACGCGTCTTCAGGATGAAAACTGACATGCACAGGGCTTTTCAAAGAGAAAGTGATATTAAGATTTTTTTTTTTTCATTCTGTTGTAATACATTACATCTAAATAGTGTCTCTGATATCATGGAGCAATATTGCCGGTTCACCTGATGGTATCGAAACAGATTTTGCTGGAGAAATTTGTACATGAAGCAAAAATATATTGAGTAAAATCCTCCAAGATTAAAATAATTTGTTATTAAAATCTATACGCTAAAAAATCCTATGAATGGAATCTCAAAAGATAAAGGTGTTACTTATTACTTTAACAAATTAATGTTAACCTGCATTAAAAAAAAACAAGTTTTGCTTTGTAAAAATGGTAATAGTACATTTTAGCCTCATATTTAGAAATGATGCATATAAGAATTCACAATAAAATTTAAAATATACATTTACCAATGTAGTATAAATCACAAAGGTAAATCCAAATAAACATTATAAAAATAAATTATTGAAGCATATTCTGAAATATATACGTGCTCTCTACCTTCAAGTTACTCTTTATTACTCACTCTCTGGTAACAGTACATTTCCCACAGGGATCGATTATGTAAATCTACACATATATAAAAAAGTATAAAGCACAGTTGAAACAAAAGACCAGAATTCAGGCTCAACTTTAATATATCTAAAAGTAAGTTATACAAACTACTGTTTTCCCCCCAACTTCCTTTAGTCTCTAATTACATGACAACAACAAAACCTATGAATATAATTTGTGAAACTGTTTACACTTTAAGACTCTTAATAGAACTGTAAATTGAAAGAGCAAACAAAAATTCTCCTGCAATGAGTCATATTTTACAGTAATATTTTAGAAAGAAATATTACATGGTAACAGACATAGGTTCTGATTTGGCTTCTCTTTGGAGCCAAATTCATCAAGCAGATCTGAATATTTATTATGCTGACAAACAGTTATGACAGCAGCCTTGTTCCTATCACACACACAGTATCTGAAGACAGTGGTCTTAGCATTCAGCTAAGACAGTAAAACTGACTTTGCCATATCTCAGTCTGCGTTCTCACCAAAAATCTCTGCAGTTTTATGACTGAGGAAGTACACATCAACCAAGTATTCCTAAACTACATTTTCACCTTTCACGCATCTAGCACTTGATAAATATGTTAATATTGATCAGCATCATGACCACACAAATTCACAAGGACCCATCAAAAGTGAATATATCTGCTATTTGATTATTGTCTGCATGCTGCAGTGTGTCAATTTTCAGCTCTTTAGCATCATTTGGGTTTTTCTTTTCAGTTTTAGTATTATTTTTATATATAGGAAAGGAGCAACAAATCACTGTGTGATACAAAGTTGATACAAAAAAAAAAAGAGTTCTTTCACTTGAAAGATTTTTATCTTTTTTTTTTTTTTTTGTACTGCTTTCAGAAACAAGAGATTACTCAACAAGTTGCTATCACAGTGTTTCTTTCACCGGAGATAAGGTGGCTTAAAATATTAAACTGATGAGAAGTTAAAACCATGAGTTTACACACGGAAGGCAGGATCTAGGTTACTTTTCTTTTGTTCCTTAAATAAAAAGCAACCTGTGTTTATCTCAAGAGATGTGAGAGTTTCTTATCTGGAGTTTCTACTGCGTACCTCACATATTTTCACACACACAAAAATGCTTCCCAGCATCAATTCCGACCTCAAACGAAGTAACATAAGCACATATACAAACTCGTGTTTTTGACTTCTTGTCAGATTAAGGTGTTGTAGATTTAAGGAAGACCTCTCATTGCTTTAGTATGTATTACACCCCGCAAAGACGTATGTTGTTGAAACAAAGACAGGGATGGCAACGCACTAACCATCTTCACGCACAGGGAACCTGCTGCAATTTTCATTTTCGTCAGAAAGCAGTGCGAGGTCTGGGAAGTTAGGATCCCCTTTTCTGCCGCTGAGCCTTTGTTAGAAAGGAGCATGCCTTAGCCTCCCGAGTTACAGCTCTAGCTGCTGCATTAGCCTCTCCCCATAAAGACTGTTTCCACACTGGTGTTCCTGAGCTTCGTTTACGTTAGGCTGCTCTTCCCTCTCTTTGATCTTCGCGGGTGCGCGGCTCGCTCTGAACCACCCTGGGTGGTCTCCTGTCAGCATCCAGCGATCAGTGTCTCTCTCCATTGGTTGCCTTCTGGGGGGATTCCTATCAGCTGTGCTCTTACACGCATCTGACAGCTTTATTAGCTCGCTCCGGTGGTGCTCCGGAGCGTCTCCGTGGCACGCACACCCCTTTGCAAACAGCCGCACCTCCGCAGTTGACTTAGAACAAATAATGCCGCGAACACCTCGGCTTTTATACTCCATAATAAGGTCGAAATGAAGAGAAATTTCACATCATCTGCAAGCCAGGGGTAGGTTTTCATGTTTGGGCTCAAAAAATCAATCCCGAATTGATTTTTGTGTATATATCGTTATTGTCAGAGGATTAATTGATGAATTTTTCATTTGATGAGTCAGGTGGAATGGGCTCCAAGGCACACAGTGAGGAGAATTTTAATTTACTCTGCTTCTTGGTGCTAAGCAGCAAAATTATCAATTGTGATACTTTGTTGGAATTTTCCTCCTCAAAACAGCATTTATACTATTTTTGAGTGTAAGGCTGAATTTCTCAGTATATGCACATTCCCCACTAAAACATGTTTAGATTAGTAATTTCTGAATGGATTTTTATTTGATTTTTTGAAAGCACCCTTTGGTTCTGCATCTTTCCCCCCCCCACACTGATTTTCACACTTACTATTACTAAGATGTATTTGGAGTTTAGACTTTTTTTCATTGCACATTTGAACTCTCCCAGTCTCAGCTGGCTCCGTCTGAAATACTGCTTCTGAAGCTGGTGAAGGGGTCACCTCTAGCTCTGATTTCCAGAGGAGTCTACAAGGCTTTACTGAATACTCTCTTATGTCCAGGACACTAGAGGTACATCTACTTTTTCCCAGGTTGGGAGGAAGAAGGCAAGAAGGGAGAACCAGTCTAACCTTGCAGCACGCAAAGAACCCTCATACTCAGCCACAGAAAGTCCTGCAAAGTTTGGGCAGGTTTGCCTGAGCATTATAAAACACATCCACAGCAGCACAGGCTGCAATCACAGCCACAGCCCAGAAGATAACAGCATCTGATCATTGCAAGAACCAAGATCGTCTTGTTGCTGAGGCATGTAAAATATTTCACAAATTTCTGCCACAAACTTTCCTGGATTTTGTTCTCCTGGCACTCATGTATAGAATGATGTACGTACCATACTGACAGAAAATGGCACTTCTTAATTGCTATTTAATACAGGCATTTCAGCAGCACTTAGGAACCCACATCAAAATCAATACTACTCTGTATTCAGTGCTGTAGAAACACACCAAAGTCTTCTCCCCTAGAAAATCAACACCTGAATTTGTGCTGTGAGACCCACGGAGAGAGTATTACTAAGCAAGACAAGATCAGAATAATCAAGGCAAATAAACATTCACCAGAAAGAGCTACAGGTAGAAGATCATGCTCCAAGCATACAACCAGAGTTTAAAGATCAAGCTAAAACTGGTCAGCAAGTCAGTATGGAGGGAAAGCCATTGACAGGGGACAAAAGAATGCCAAAGTACTTAACGACTTCTGTTACTAAAAAGAATCAATACTTTTCCCATAGTATTTCACCTGTGTAGCACATTTAAACAACCAGCCACCTCCCTTCAACAAAAATGCCCCACTGGCTCATCTCAGTCCTGCTGTTATTTGTCAGACATCTTGAGCATGTTACCAATTTCCATCTCGAATCTCTTTTTCTGAGTGCTCTTTTTGATCGTTTTACTATCTGGCTTCTATGCCGGCACTGAAACTGTTCTCATTCAAGTTACTCCACATATTGTCATGCCAACTCCCAGGCTTTGTCTATACTTCTGCCGTGCGTGACAGTTAAATGAAATGAGACACCACTCTCATAGCTCTTTTCTAGTAATTTGCTTAAAGTCTACTTTTTGGGTTATAAATCCTCTTTTCTACTATGTTTCACCATTCCATTAGGTCTATCTTCATCATCCTCTCCCACTGCCTGCAGCCGTGTTTATTCTCACTTTATTAGTGTACTGATGACACCCCACTCTCTTTTCCTTGGCCTCACCTTCACACAATACAGGTATTCAGAGGTTAATAAACTCTGTGCATCTGCCTACAGTCCAGGTTAGAGCACCTGAAGCAAACAAGCAAAATTCTTCCCCAAATCAGAAGGAATTTCCAGAGAGAAGTTTAAAGCCAGACTTCTAAAGTTAAACAGTAAAAACAAAACAAAACCTTCTTCTATGTCCTAATTCACGCTCCAATAATTTCTTGTCCAGATGTTAGCTATAAAGCATAACTTAATCATAGCTTATGAAATAATGTCTACCTCGGTTTTGGATTTGTCCACAGCCTGGTTTCAGCACATCATGGCCAGTGTATTTACATTAGTTTATGCACACTTCAAGCTCCAGAGCACAAATGAAGACAAAGTTTTGGTCTGATGTATCACCAAACTGCAGTATCAGCCTCAAAATATGAGAATCTGTTCACTCCCCTGAAAGACTTTGTCTCTTTGCCTACCTAAAACCTCCTATTTTTGGCTGTCCCATCAATCCAAAACATACTTTTTTCTAGCCCTCTGTTGCCACAGAAATCATGCTCAAACTTATGATTCCGGTGATTAACCATTTCCCTTCTTCTGACTCCTTTCTCCTGTGCTGGCCTGAAATATTGTCCTTCATCTGGCAGTGGCAGACACATCTTTGTGCTTTTTTCATGTACCTCCTGACTATGATAAATTTCAGACATATGTCCACATATAAATATGAAAATCATTTTGAGAAAACATATTATGCAAGCAAGTACTGCACGTATTAAGTTACCACATCCGCACGTGCAGCCAACACACATTCTTCTTATCCTCTACATCTTTTTCTCCTATAACCCCATACTTCCACTATATCGTCCTTCGATTTAACATGGCCTGATGTGTATAGGCTTAAGTCTGTGCCTACAAAGACATGAAATAATTACTATTAGAAACAGGTATGTGTAAGTTACTCATGTATCTAACCAGGTCTTAGGCAGCAAATTCATTGGCAAACCGAATTCCCATTTTCTGCACAGAGATAAACAAAGCGTGTAGCTTTTGGTAAGTATCAGTTATTTCAATATGCCTGTAATAATCACACTGTGCATACTGAAAAAGGAAAGGAAATGCACAAAGAAAAATGCACGGGCAAGATTAATTCCAAATAAATTTCATGTATGGAAGTTTTTTCTCTGTGAAATGTGTGCTGATGGAGACTGAAAACATCTCATCTTAACAAGCACGGTCTGGAAAAGAGCTGTGCAAGACTTCTTATTACTTTTTTTTTTTTAGCCTCAAATGACCACACATAGGTGTAATTAAGACAATTCAGTCTCCACAATCCTTCAGTCTTTTGTTTCTGTAATAAAAGTGCAGCAGCAGCAGTACTCGGGGAGCCCAGCATACTTCCCTTTACAGTCAGTGAAGAGAGATGTGCATCTCCAGAAGGTGATCCAGAGCACCAATGTCGCGTAGATGTTCCAACCTGCTTTCTGAAAGAGCATCTCCCTTACCACAGGGAGAGGAAGATCAGTCTCCAAGACCAATCTGAAAGGTCTGCAGAGCTCCAGACTGATCTGACTGCTGGTCACCGTGGTCCCTGACTTCCTTCCCTATTCTTGGTCGGACTTTCCTGTCCCGTCTTTGTGCTAGCTTTGGAACTCAGCAAGTTCTGTACACAAGCTAAATGCGTACATGGTACGGGTCCCTCAGAGAGGAGGAGTGCATGGCCAGAGGTGGGAAAAGACAGCCGAGGTCTCTGTATCTGCAATCACAAGCCACTAATTTAGCGTGAGCAGAAATGTGCTCCCATGGCCTGGGGTAAACCGTCCAAAGTAATGAAGGTTAGATGATCTGAACACCCACAGCAGTGTCCACTGGCAGTGCAGGTTTCTGTGATCATCCTTTCATTGTGCACATTAAATATTAAGTGGTACATCTGCATTGATAACATTAGGAATACTACAAACAAAATCAATGGTGATTCAGTTCCTAAAACTAGTAGCTATAAAACATTCATAAAAATCACTTCATAAATATTTCAAGTATTCAAAAAGCAGATTTACCCCATGTACGCATCTCCTGAATTTCATTTTCCACACCAGACATTTTGTAATTATTTTTGACTGTAAATGAACAGTGAGAAGAATCCAAAACTACGACAAATATCACCACATTTCTTCTCACAAAAGAGGACTGAAGCAATTGAAAACAACCTTTGTCAAAAATGAAATTGAACTTCTATACTTAACACAAATATTAGCAGCAAAGTTGCAACCTGGTAAAACTGAGATTTTAAATGAAAGTACTACCTGGCTACTTACAATTCATTTTGCTCCGTACCTGCAACTCAGAGTCAGTGTGCATTGGGCTAAGGAAATGGAAACCTTCAGCGTGGGAGTAGACGGGAGAAGAAGCAAACAAGGGCTTCATAAAGAGAAGGGAAGTAAAGTCAAAGTAAGGAGAATCGCCAGCTGGGAGGAAAGCACTACTTAGCAGCTTTACTTTAAATGTCAAACGCCATTCACCATCTTTAATGCATTCTCGGAGAAGGCCCAGCTGCTGTCCTTAGACACACAGGTGTCCTCTGGCTGTGGCTCCTCACTGACTGCACTTCTCCATTAGTGAGAATGAATATGAAAATGCTGAATTAAACGTACTATTCTGTGGACTGCCAGGGCACGATTCAAGCTTCTGTTCCTTATTCTTCATACTCTAAAAAGGGCATTTCATAAAAAATGCCCACACTGACAGTTACGCTTCATACAAAGATATAAGGGAAAGCAGTTATTATAATTCACTACAACATCTTGATAGAAACAATAAATAACCATAAGAAATAATAACTACAGGAAAATAACAGTTTTGACACAAATAATCCCTAAACCTGGCTAGTGGGATTGGGAGCCTCAGTAACAACATTCTCGCGCACTAATTTTTTTTTAAAGACTGACACTAAATACTAACTCTTAAAAGAATAAAAAGATTTTTACTTCCTTCACAATGCTGCCACTTTCAATGATGTTACAAGACAGTCATCCTTTATGTTCTTAGAAAATTCCTTCCCCAAGCCCCCATCAGGAGTCAGAACTGCATATACAATCCAGTGTCTGAGATCAAGCCACAGATCCATCTCCCACGCCAGGTGAGGGTGAAAGCAACAAGTTGAGAGACAATAAAAGAAACCAGATGAGGAGAAAAACTAAAGCCAACAGACAGTAAAAGACTGCAAAATCAGCACTGAGATAAAACAAGCTTCACAGATGTTTGAAGAATATATGAATTAAATAATAAAAGTAGGAACTATTTTTTCTTTCTTTTTGAAAATGTCATCTTTTCAAAGCTTGTTACCTCAAACAGCTCAAATTCCTTAAATCAATATCACAACTCTTATTTTTTGTAAAATTATACACTTACTAGTAAAAAGTGTAATTTGGAAATAGTGTTATTCGCAGGAGTGGAAATAAAAAGCATGTTTCTCTTTTGTATTTGTTATTCAATACTTGTCTTAAGCTGTCCATTTCTAATTACAATATCATTTTACTATCGGTAAACAGTCTTTCAGCCACTGGATTTTACTTAAACTCAGAGCCCTTCAGAAGAAGAATGTGATTTCTAATCATTGATATGACCCATTAACCATTAAATCTTCTAATTTAATTAGCAGGAAAATCCCCTGATATTTCCAAATAATCAAACAGGCACTCTGCAATCTCACAAAATAACCTGCACTGACTTTAACAATCATGTTTCAACCTGCAAAAATGAGGGATTCTTTTCCAGAAGCATCAATAACTCGTCTCACTCTTCCATTCCACAATCTGTTGTGAGGCAGACATCCAAAGTCATCTCAAAACACTGTATGAGTGTTGATTTAAAGGTTAGCTAGCCATCTTTTTTTTTTTTTTTTCCTCCTCTCCCAAGTCTTCTGGTGGAGTTGCTCAATTAACTTCCAAATATCATCTGATAGGCAGACTTGGAGACCACTTAGTGTGCAACACAAGTAAATACTTCCAAGGCAGCATCAGTTTTGACTCCTCGGATTCTGAACCTAAACCTCTGGCAGAATGCAACTGCATCCGGGATTATTCAGGGAAAAACACCTCAAACAGCAGCCCCGCATCAACAGCTGCAGACAGTCCAAATTGCCCTTCCTACCTGGACCGACCTGGCGGACACCACAGCTCTGCATTAGCCCAAGCAGAGTCCCTAAATTTCCATGCCACCAGCCCCGACCATGGTCAGAGGAGCACTCATTGGTGTCTATGCACCACTTAATTCTGGTCCTCAAGTTCTTTGGCACACCAGGATCTTCTCTCTCAGTCTAAACTTGCTGTACCATTTGCATCCTGCCATACACACCGGTCATGGTACAGACCTGTGCCTATGTTCCAGGCATGTTCCTGTTGCACAGTACTTTTCCTGAAGGACCTTCCCACATTCCTACTAAATACAAAAAGAAGATAATGACCAGGTTCAGGATTTACTATTAAAATGTTCAGTGATTTATACCACACTCTTTTTTCCTTTGGATTCCCTATTTCCTTTTTTTTTTTTTTTTCTGGTTCCTCACAACAGACTTTCCAAACATAACCTAACTGATCTCTTTATTTTTTCATTTATTGCCCTATCAAATTAGGTGAGAAAAGGCACAATTCTTCCAATTTGCTATAGTTACGTCTTCTTGCTCACAGGATTTTCTTAAAATACAGTAGGGACCTGGCTTTTATCTACATTCAAGGTGTGAATTTACTCCTTCATTGACTTACAGGAAAGCTGGTATCTCTGATCTTTTTCTTGTCCTTGGAATATCTAATGAGCAAAATACTTTGCAGACTGCTGATGATGTTGCCGTAATAGATTTGTTTCTCCTTTCATAGGTATTTAATTACACTTTTCTTTACCATTGGTTTTTTCATTTACTAGAAGAACCCTTGTTCTCCTTCCTCTTTCCCTAGTCTTATAGATAAAGTGGCTTCGACATGATGTGTGACTATAACACCATTGTCGTAACACCTCATATATGTATCAGATCATACAGGATCGTTCAGTATTTAATCTGAAGCCCCAGCAATTATGAACACACTGTGAACACATAAAGCTCCTAATCCCCTCACATTTTTCCTATTCTTTGTTTACATGGACTTTAAACAAAAGAGAACTTCTTTATTCACAGTGGGCAGAATTTTTGATGAAAATGGCTGCTGATTACAGCACTTCTTTAACAACATTTGGCTTGAGGTTTGGGGATTTCTGCAGATCAGCAAAACTGAACTCCAGCTTTGGGCAGATACCTTCTATGATTCTGGACTTCTGTATCTAAGAGGTGAACCATTTTTGCACAGTAAATTGGCTGTAAAATCAGCAATTGGTGTTTGGGAACAGAAGAGAGCTGCAATTTTTGCAGTAATTTTTAAGCCACGAAGGCATACTGCACCAAGTGAGTGAAATGCAAAGTACAGCAAGTGCTGATCCAGCTTGTCATCTGTATAGAATACAAAAACTGAATGACAAAATCCTGTACTAAACAGAATTTAAAGTAATACAGTACGTTTTACTTCAATAATCCTTTTACTTTGGTTGTAGACTTTGAGACTGATAGCTACAGTCCAAAGTATTACCAGCTATTGACTCTAAAACACGTTCTTAGGTCTTACAAACCCATACTCCTCCTAACAGTTTTTAAAAAAACAACACTCTTTTATAATTGTTAAAAATAATCTCAGCTCAAGAAAGCTAAGAACTTGATGGGAAGCAACTGAAAAATAAATACATAGTGTGGATAAAAAAAAAAAAAAAAAAAAGACAACTGCAACCTATATTTTTAATGTTTTAGGTTAAAGCCTAACAAAATAAAAATGCAAAAACTGTTTCTGAATTCTGTTGAATATTTAAGACTTGAAATGCATATTTTCAAAAGCGAAACACCTATGTGAACACAACATACAAAATGTTAAAAAGGGAAAATTGTGGATATTAAATTTGAGGCTTTCCTCTGAGTTACAACCAAATGCATACTGCACCTTTTTGTAAACAGTCTTCTGACTGTTTGACTTGCCAACATTTCTGACAAATTTTGCTCAACTTTTCCAGCTGTTCCAGCTCTCCTAAAAGTAATACCAAGTAAGCCAACTCTATTACATTTCACATTTTGAATCCATACAACTCTCCATAAATTTTAATAGTAGGTGCAATGAAGATGATAACGTGCCTGTCAGATGACCATTAAGGAATGGAATTCAATAAACAGCGATCCATTTTCTCCAAAAAAAAATGACTTTGAATGGTGACAAAGTGCAATACAGGGTAGCCCAGTGGTAGTACCACTAGCTTGCATGACTAGTAGCTAGTAAAGAAAGCTACTTATACCCTGGTTGTACCCAAATCAAGAATTGCTGATTCAGCCAAAATATGACCATTTACTTTTGCTCAAGGTAAGTTAGAACTTTGTAAGTACCTGTTACTTTTGAGCAACCTTTTTATTGACTAAATATGATTAACTATCTATATGTGTATCACCACCATATATATATGATCTGCTCAATTTTTAAGCAGATGATATAATCTTAAAAGCTCTCCTAAGAGAAGTTCTATTCATGCAAACGTAACCCGCTTTTTGGTGACATAACACTGACTCCTCATATTTCCTTTTTTCTTTTTTTTTTTTTTTTTTTTAATTTAAATCTCTGATTCTCAAAATAGTAGCTGACAGTCAGGAGACCAATGTCAAAGGCTATTCCTTACATACCCAAGAACAACACCACACATAAAAACAGAGAAATAAAAGAATGGCTATATGTCCTTTCTTCTTTTCACAAGACTACTATGGAGATCTCAGAGGGATTAACACCTATCCTGTGAAGGCCAGCCTTTCTTTTGTCAAGAAAAGCCAAGATACTAAACTGAAATAAAATTTATCTTGCGTAGAATGCTGTAATAAACCATTCTACCACCATTCTAGAAACCATGTTCTATTAAATATATTAAACTCTCAAGCGAAAAACAAAGGCAGTCTTTCCAGCGTACTCTGAAAAGATGCCAGACATTTACAGTGCAAGCTAAAATTAATTTTATGGCAGTCACCTACTCCACTAAAACAATCAACTCATAACATTCCCCTTATGCCACTGCTGAGCTAAAAGTCGGTTCTTTCACTGGTTACCGGGATGCCTTTTCTGCAATGTATTTGTTTAGCTTAAACATACCCGTACACACAAGCAGTGGCACTGCAGAGGTGTGGTAACACTCGACAGTTACATATAAATTTCCACCTCCCCATCAAACCTGAGATTTTACGAAAGAAGACATAACAGTTCATAGTGAAAGCACAAGTATTTATGATTAATTTTCTGCAATGAGTTAGAGATATGTAATGGAAGTTACAACAGCTGAAAATATTACCACCAGTATGCAAAATCAGAAAAGTGTCAGGCCAGATATGCCATTACCTGCGTTAATGATGAAGCACCCCTGTCATCCCCACAGTCAAGTCAGCCGCTTTAAGAACTCAGTGATTAAGATCATAGTAAGGACATTATTCCTGACACACTACCAGTTTCTAGAGGAGTTTTCAAGGTTCTCACTCAAGCCTTTTTCCCAGCATTGAATGCTCTGTTCTAGCTATGGGTTTGAAGGCGAAAGCAGCAGCAAAGGCAGGGCCCATACGATATGTCTAGCCACTTCTATAAATTCTCCATATAAATAGTGAATGTTTTAAGATGCAAATGAAAATAACTGTTCACAACAAAGTAGTGAAGTGCTATTATAAGAATTAGATCAATAACTAAATGTATTATTTTCCCCCTTACCTGATAAATAACTCTTCAGAGAGAAATAAAACTATTTTCCTACTGAGAGAACTTGAGCAATGCATTCATACCCTCTTACACAATGTTTATACTGCTTGTACTTTTTTCTGGTTATTTTCTGCTGGTACATTTGAACACAGAAAATTATTGGTACGTATTTTAATGGTAAGTTGATGTTGCTGTTTCATTTCTTGAAGTTTTGAAAGCCAACATCGGTAACAAAAATACTACCCATACTCAGGCTTAACAGGGCTTACAGAAACAAACAAACAAGCAAACAAACAAGCAAAGAGACGAGCGGTACAAAAAGTTTTGGGAACCCTAACAGGACAAAAGCTGCCTTTGTAGCTGGGCCGCAGCAGCCCTACAAGTCTTCAAGGTGACACAGGGAGGAAAGGGGGAAGTCCCACTCCAGCAGCAGGTGCAGAATGTTTAATCTAGTGTTGAAAGGCCACCATTTCCAACACATGGCAATTGGGCTAACAGGATTGACATTAGGGGACTCGCTCAGCAAGTACACCAACCCTTGAATGGTGGGGGCTTCTCTCACCAGCTGCCCGAATGTCAATCAGCTAAAGGGGAATGTTACAGGGGTCACAGTTTGGCGCTGGTTCTCTATGCCTGACATTTCTATTGGTTAGTCAGGAAGACAATGAGACAGCTACAAAGCCCAAGAATTACCATAGTCCCATTCAGCCGCACAACAAAATCGAGGGGATTGGGAAAGGCCTCCAAACACAAAATGATCAACAGGAGAACAACCCGACCTACCCTCCTCAAGGAAAAGACCAGGAGAACGCTACAGAAGTGAAGAATCCCAGGCTATGAGGCAGCAGAGGCAAGTTTCATCTCACACAAAAGCATCACTTGCTAAAGTTCAGCGAGGCTTGTTTCTAAGCAAAGCCCAGTGTCTGGATTTATACTTCTGGGCAATGTCTTTTTAATGTGAACAGCCCAGATTTTTTTAAAAAAATCTGAAAGATGATTGCACGTCACAGGAACAGTTGTAGAACATCCTATGTTAAAAGACTGTAATTTGATGGTACAGAATAATTAATGTGATTAGATGATAATACCTGTTAAACCATAAATCCAAAGCAGGATGAGGCAGTGGCTTATCAGGCATGTAAAGTGCAATATCCAGACAATAAGCATCTGACACCGCGGCGGCTAAGGCAGCCTTCCATAGTGCAGGTTGACATTATTCGCCCTTGCACAGTAGGCAAATTAAAAACAATGAAATTTTTGGAAAGATTAAAATATGCCAGATACCAGACAAGGACCTGAGTTTATGTAACATAAACAGAGAAAAATGATTTGAAATCTGCTTTTGACTTGTGCAGTGTTAAATAAATGGCTTAACTTACTCTGCCTCTGCACTTTACCTTCAAGAAAGGATTAGTAACTTTTATTAAAAGACACATTTATGCAAAAGACTGAGGGTCATGCATGGTACAAATGGCAGCTTGAACTCCATTGCTAATACAGGCATACAGTTTAAGAATAAATCTGCACGAAAAGCTGGAATACAAGCTGACTTCAAACGTTTAATTACATACAGAGAGAGAAGATCAGAATCTAAAAATAATGAGATACTTGCGAAGAGACAAGAGAAACTGAACACTGACTGGCAACAGTTTGTCAGGAATTGGTTACTCTGGATGTGTATATTCAGAAGAATATTGTGATACGAAAGCTACATTGCTTCACTTAGGGGAAAGGAGGACCATGAAGGTCGATGGCACTTGGGAAAATTGCTAACCTATTTATGATCATGTCCTAATGTGTAAACAAGATAAAATCTAACAGAGTTGTACTTCCACCCAAAAGCAAAAAAGACCAGCATCCCACAGTTCCTTGAAAAATTATACATTATATATTTGTGAATGATGCCTTATTTCGATAGCAATGCTCTTTGGTTATGTTTAATACTGGCCTTAATTTGTAATGATTTTACCCTGCAGCCTCTCCTCTGCACTAAGACGACACTGAAGCTCATTGTACCCAAATCTGTTCTAAACTCAGAAGTTGAATTAAGCAAAAGCATATATAAACCAAATGCATAAGACACATTGTATATTAGAGTGTGAACATTTTGTGGGAACACTTCTCACACAGACTAAAATTGGATTTCTTCAGCTCACCATCTTCCGTATTCTTAACCTTTTAGCCTAAAATTCAAAACAAACACCATACAATGCAAATAGGTGAAAGCAAAATCATTTTCCTCTCTAAATGGAACACTGAAACAAACTTGCAAAAATATCAAATTCTGACTGGAAGAAGAACATGTGAGAAAAAAAATATAGCAGTTCAGTTGCTGTGGATTTGTTCTTCTTTGTGAGATTTTACTCATATAGCTCTTCTGCCTGTGTAGTGGCAAATAAAGCTTTAAGGATTCAAGTGTATGACACGAGTGATGTGCTGTAAAAGCAGTTATCTTTACAGCTCTTGAAAGATGCAGCCTTTTGTTTGGTGGCATGGTTGGACAGTTTTTAGGGGAGGAATGCTGTCCAGTCTTTCCAGAAGTGGTTTTCAAACCCCCTGTAAGTATGGGGAATGGACTTTTCAGGGCAAAGAAATTTCCTCATAGGTTGTACCAAAAAAAAACAAAAAAAAAGGGGGGGGGGGAGGAGGGGAAGGAAGGAATAATTAAAAAAAAGAAATCAAGTATAAATAACTTGGATTAGTGTCTGCCATATATACCCTACACTACTAACTTTTATACACAAGTGAAGTTGTTGTTTTTCTTCCATCTGTTTGGGGTGACACAGGAGGAACCATGATTCATACAGCTTACAGGAAGAAGAATTGAAATAAACCCTGAAGTGATGCAAATCAAAATAAAGCATATATTGCATAGATATGGTGTACCACATGTTTACAAGAATATGTACGAGTACTACTTCTGGATTCCTACGGTCTACAACCATTCCCGATTTTAAAGACACGGTTAAAGAAAAAGAGGGAAAGATCCATATCCATGAGAATGAATCTTGCTTCATACAGAAGACATTACATCAGTAAGGTTTTTTTCTTCATTTTTTTTTTTTAACTGCTAATATGTGTAAATCTTTCAAAAATGAAGCAACAAAGTAGGTCTTAAGTCTATTCAATTTGTTAAGCTTTTGTTCTTCCCATAAAATACTGTCTTACTAATCATGATAAACAATATTGTTTTATAAGGATACTCCTTTCTGAAACACTACTTCCATACTATGTACAAGAAAAAGTGTTTTTCAGCAATGTTGCTGTAAATGACAAACTCCATGACTAAAAAAAATCTTTAAATTCAATAAATATTACTCAGAACTCTTATATTAGTAATTACTAAAATTACTAACAAGAAATACTCACAAAGTAGTACTAAGAAACGTGAAACAATAACTTAAAGTGATATAGGTCAAACAGCAGTGAAAAAGCAAGCTTTATAAATGAGTACAGTCTTCATTGCACAAAGTGAGTAGTCTGCAGCTAGATATTAAAGAAAGCATGACTAAGACTCTTCTTTTGCACAACATATTTTTTTTTATTATTTTTTTACAGCCAACCTGCGGTTTGCTCATATATATAATAACATTGCCATAGTCTATTCATTTCCCTGTAAAAGCAGATTTCTCAAGTATAAGATATTAGGTCTCTGAAAAAGGCAAATCTTCTTTAGTTAAGAACCAGGCAATGGAAAAAAATATTTAAGAGATCACTCATAAGGGATGAAATCAAAGCATGAAAACTGAATGGCTACAAACCAAAGCAAACCTATTCCCAGTAACTTGTTATATATAAGCACAGTGAACAAAAAATGGAAAGCTTTGGTCTTTCGTAACTTTTGAATGGTATTACTGGTCATTACAAATCTTCACACCATTTCAGAGCTACTCTGTCTCACTGAAATCACAGACAGCCATCTGCAAGCAAATGGCTCCACTTTCAGGTCTGACCTATTTTAGTGTCCCTTGGGTGTTCAGTTACCTAGACAAAAAGAAGTCATATTTAGAAAAATGGAAAGCAGTTGTCCAGTTTTATCTTAAGCAGCTTAAAGAAGCCTAATATTATATCTAAATATTCCTTTCTCTTCATAAGATTAATACTGCACAGTACATGATGCACTCATCCTATGAGTTCACTGGAAAAAATGTATTTTTTTCAAATTCTGGACAATGAAGTATATTTTTCATACAGTAGTCAGAAGACTCCAGAAACTTCGGCTTCTGTTTTATTAAGAGCAGTACAAGTAAAGAACTATAGCCCTCTTCAAATATCATTAGTACTCTGTGTTCTCCACAAGACAGAGCAAACTGAGTAACACTACAGATGGGTGAGCTGCAGTATCTCGAGGGGAAAATGCAAAAAAAAAGCCAACAAAAAGTATGTTTTCCTATCAACACCCACACTTTTAGTTTAACTAAACTGGTATGTTAAAAAAGAATATCAACATTGAGACACTGGCCAGGGTGTCAGGAGAAAGGAGTGTCATTTTCAGATTTGCCCACAGATTTTTTGCATAGCTGGTGTAAGAGTCTTAATTTCACTGCACCTGTTACTGCACCTCAGTTACCACCACAAGTAAAATGTGTTTAATTCCTTTTTTCTGCCCTTTAAGAGTCTTGTCAGAAACAGGGCTATATGCACCCACTGCACTGAACATAATGAATTCTCCCGCCTTGCCTGTAATCTATCCTGAAAATTTAACATAAAAGTAAGGACAAGTAAAACAATCAACGATGTAATTCGTAATGACTAGACTCAGTTTGAGATTCACATTTGTTAGATCAAAATGTCCAAGCACCATGAGTTTGTAGACCTAGTCAGAAAGACAGATTCTGGCCACAGAGCATTTCCTTTCCATCTCAATGAGTTTAAAGATTTTTGTTTTCAGCCAAAAATTCAAAACCCAAACACTCCTGCCAAAAGTCATAGTAGTCTGATCCAGTGCTGTGTAGTAACCCAGATTACCAGAATATTAACTCTGTCCTAGCCAAAAATGCTACAATCAGAAACAGTGAGAATTAGGAAGAACAGGTTACCTCTTCATGATGGCATCTTCTGACAATAGCAGGCTTTGTTTTTAGAAGACTATATGAGCTGTTCTAGTGCCAATAAGCACTACGAGACATACAGCTTGAAGGCAATCCATAAAAGATTTTTCTATCACAAAAACTGGGATCCTCCTAACACAATCCATAAAAGACTCCTAAGCATGACCCCTTCCTCGTTATGTGGTGATCCAAAGGGCTTGTTCATGCTACCCAGAAATTGCTCTCAACTAATTTTTTCTCAGTCCAGAGCACTATTTTTCTTCCAGCTCCTTCAAGCAAGCAACATTGGTAAGACGTTTCCCTTTCTTCTCTGTACTTTTCTGGGCAGCAACATTCAAGCCCCCCGAAGAGGCAGTACAGCTCTGAATGCCAACTCTTCTCAGTCAGTCACGGACCACCTTGACTGACCACCACCAAATCTTTTTTTCCCCTCTTTGCCCTGATACACAGAGCACTGTTTTCTCCCATCAATTTTATCCCTGTATTTGGACAGGTTGCATTAAGTTCTCCAAAAAGAAGCACTTAGTGACGTAGTGACCCTAGGCTCAGATGCTTTATGACTTTTCACCACCATGTCCCCTTTCTTCTGGCTTTATTATAGTGATCGTGCAACAAAGTTGGCTCCTAACTCTCCCCCACATATAAGCTGCCTTGCCCAGCCAGCTATTTAATAAGTAGAAGATTATCTGGTTTCCAACTTTTATAACCTGTCCTTCATTTGAGCAATCTAACCGATTTTCACACCCTCTGGAGAAGCAACTTCACTCAGAATCTGATGCTTTGTTTCCCTTCCTATCCCACTACAGCTACCTGATATTACGCATGGCTTTCTGCCTTCCTTATTAAGAATCTCCTCACCATCCTTCTCTGTGAGTACCCATTCAGCATATTGCATATGATATGATAGCTGGTGGAGTTTGTAAATCCCATAATTATACTTGAGAGGTCAAGAGGCATGTACTACCTTGCCCTTAGCACACCATAATCATTTAATGTAACAGCTTTAGGCTTAATTGCCCCTCAAATAAGAGAAGCCCTCTTTAGGGAACTGTGGTTAGATAGGTCAACCCTGAATTATTTTTGGATATGGTTCTGGAAGAATCTAGGAGTAGTGAGTCAGAACTGCGCCTGAACACTGTCTTACGTGATCCCAGCTAAGATCAACCAAGAAAGGGACAGCAATTAGATGGCTGGCAGCATCATGTAATTTTTGTTAGCCAAATGTAAGGACGAGGTAAGTATGAGCTCCAGGACATCTGAAAGGGGGCGGACCACCAGGTTTGTCACTCTCACAAGTACTGGTGAACTGCTGCACCTCTTCAGCAGTAACTTCACTGTACCCAGCTAACTCCATTCTTGGGAATGAAGCAAAGGTAAGAAAGAACCTTTTAAATCTGAATGATCCAACAACATTATAGTAATTATTGGATAACTGTAATTCACCATGTTTGAAAATTAGTGACACCAGTGCGTATGTCCCAGTGACAATGACGTTGTATGGCAAGAGCCACTCTTACCTCACGCTCAGTGACATCATGTTTTAATGCTTAGTCTTTAACCTCTGACCAGTGAGTGTTCCAGCAGTTCCCAGTCTAGGAAATACCAAAATACATGCATGCTTGTATTTAGGCAAATACAAAAGAAAAAAATATTGGAAAAGGAAACAAAACAAATTTCCAGATAAGATTTTAACTGATTCCAGAACCTGACCAACAGGCAAAAACATGAAGTTTTCTTTCTTACAACTCAGTCTCACCACGTTACTCAGAAACTTACAGAACATTCTAAACAAAAAAACAAGTGCTACGAACACAGACTTCAGTCTAATTCGTCAGCTCAACACTAACCACTACCCAAACACTGCATTTTTATGTTCAAAGGTAAAAGAATTTTTTGCTGCTGGTCTCTGATTTTATCGTTAAGAAGGACTCATACTGCTGTGAGGGGTGGCTGGAAACCTGTTAATTGGCAAATCCTTAAGGCTGATAAGCTTTCAATTACTTTTCTATGACTTTCTTAGAACTTTACCAAACTTCAGCTACACTTTATAGCTGTTCTTTGCCTCAGGCTGAAGTGTTTTGAAAATTTCACAGTATACAGTACATGTATATCCAAACAAAAGTCAAAATATAAACATGTTGTTTTGCCATTTTTACAAAAATCTAGGTACACTTGTTTTCTGAATCAGGAGTTTGAAGTTTGGCTGGGATTTATTCCTCGCATTCCCGTAAAATTACACTAAAAACTAGCTAACTTATGTTTTTTTTTTTTTTTTTTTTTTTTTTTTTTTTAATTTACAATTTACACATTATCAATAGAGAGTTCTCACATTTCACCCACTGCTATACAAAAGGACTTCACAGAGGAAATGTTTGCTATGCAGATGGACGGTTGCACTCTCTAAATTTAAGTTTGGACACATGAATGAAAAATATGGAGAGTATTGCCCTGCAGAGTCAATGTATCCCTGGCCCCCAAAAATATATGGCAGAAGAAAGCCATTCAATAAAACTCAACAGGAGAGGAGTTGACTTGTAGGAAAAACGAGTAGCAGGGAAGATAGTCAATCACTTGGATGCAGATATTAAGACAGAAAGCAAAGGTTTGGAACCTGTCTGAAGGGAATGTGAGGCAGCAACAAGTCAGGAGATTTACTTCTAAACCCATATTCAACCATTCAAAAATGTGAAGTCTGAAAGACTGTATCTCCATAAACTGTCCACAAACACATTTTCTGGTAAGAATGGTGACACTCCAACTACACCCTCAATCCTAAATGCTGATTTTATAGATATACACGCACCACACATTCCATACATAATTTTAGAACAAAAGCAGAACTGATACTACTACTCCAGACACGTATTACCTTCTACTGCAAGCAATTAATATATACATGTATATGAATATATGTAATTAATATATAACATGTATATGAATATATATATGTACAGAAACAGGCTAGGAAAATGCTTACAAGGGGAAGTGTTTGAAAAGCTATTGCTTTCACATAATCTGTTTTACAAGAAAAACAGTAAAATTACAAACTGAAAGACACGTAAGTCAAAATGTCTATGTTGATGTAAATCAGCCTCTTTGCGTATTTGTGAAAAAAAAAAACAAACAACAAAAAACACAAAAAAAAACCAACAAATTTTTATTTTCCTAAGTAATGCATGTTGTTTCCAAAGTAGTGCATGATGTTAATTGGAACAATAATATTTATCCCCAACATTTAAGATAAGGACTGCAACTTTAATAGCTACCCATTGTCCCTCAAATTTCTGTTGCGTAACAATATGCAGAATTTAAAATCAATATATCACTATTTCAGTAGCTGTTCAAAACATAGATAAACACTGTGCTAGTTACTCTACAAAGATAAAGACCTTCCCAGCTCCAGGAAAACCTAGGCTGTATCTTCCAAAGCAAATTTTTAACTCTCTTTTACTGTACACAGTTAGTCAAGAAGCTGAATGAATATCGTATTTACTTAATAATTTATGTAAAGGCATAAGCACAAAATGGGATGGTAGGAAAAACTTAATGAGATGCAAAATGTGATTAACTCTGATTCTTCCTAATTCTTCCTGCTTTATTTTGCTTCCTGAACACTCATTAAACTAATTATATTTGGTGTTACTTTTTAGATTCACTTTTAAAATGAAATATGTTTAAAATACACTTCATATGGAGTTATTTGTAAATAGCACCATGCCACAACTTGTACAAAATGCACAGAAGTTTGCATTAGAACCTCATCAGACTTCATGTACGTAACAGATCCATAGGGGCATGCCCAAGCTCAACCATGAAAGACCACAATTATTACAAGACATAATCAGAGGTAAAACATATATATCTATGTTTTTAATATATACATATATATAAGTTTTACACACGTTCAAAAACTTAAAAAAATAAAACACACATGCAGAAATCAACCCACACATCTAAACATCATTTCAGCATTTCAAAATCTTCACGGCCAACCTACTGGAACCTCCTTTCTATTTTATCCCGGAAGCCTTGGAGCCTTCTCTTCCCAGTGCAAAAATCAAGAATGGTAAGAAAAAATTCCCATTATATCTGCTACTGCACTGAATTTAAATGCTACTTCCCTGAAATTTGCACTTGTCTTGCTCCGGGGGGAGAAAGAGGAAAAGAAAGGTGAGGTGGTTTAAATAAAGAGAAAGAAACCCATCCCAGTAGGATGGTCTAGGAGGAGGTCTTGAATGCTGTAAATGCCAGAGGCTAGGGGAAACCTGGGGCAGAGCACTACCTTGTAAAAATTTTACTTGCCTTGACAAGTATAAGTTTATGAGGCAGGGCTAAATCACTTGTTCACATTGAGCTCAGACCTATTTCAGGTAGGTCTACTTTGGACCACAGGAGATGGATGACTGCACGATGCTCGTGCAAGGGCAACCAACTTTCCTGCAAGTTCTAGAGATGACTCTAGAACTTTGGGCAAGAGCCCTCTGCTCAGCTCGTGTCCTTGTGAACATCCTCACTAGAGCAGCGAGGGGCTGGGAGAGGCAGGGGGACGGTCACCCCACAGCCCCCGAGGTGCCCCTGCAGAAGGCACATGCTGGTGCTGCACCTGCTCGCACGCTGCTTTGCTCCACAGGGATGACAGTCCGGACACCCTTCACAAGCTAAAGTTCATTTAAAACGGGATTAAAAACAGGTCTGTGACACAAACAGCATTTACAGCTGCTTGTCAAGACAGACTTCATAAAAACAAAGCACAAAAGGAAGTATGTTTCAATGTCACTGTTAGCATAAACGTCTTGTGATCGTAGCTCAGAGTATTAAAAAAAAAAAGCCAGACTCTTGTAAAATCCATAATTACTGTCTTCTCTTTAAATTTCCATTTTTATGTGGACACCCTGCTTTAAAAAACTGAGAGTTACGAGTAGTATCTCAACAAATACAGATGCTGAATGTCAGCACAGTAAATACCGCACTTTTTTGACACTGATGCAGTGCTGTTATACAGGAGCAGCAGACAGATTTCATTTAACTGAGCACACGCTGCAGCAGTGATATTTCTCCAGGTTCTACACAGTTTTTATAAGACTATGTCAACTGTCACTCTTATGATTGCTTTGTTTATGGAGAATTATTACCTATTCCTAATTAGTTCCTTGCTTAAAAGTCTTTCCATAAGGATGTCCAGGGGAAAAAAACATACAACAGCTATAACAAGTTAAATCACAATGCAAGTCAACCTGTGTGACATTTGAAATACTATTATTCTTGAGGAATAGTCAGTATAACTCTCTTTTAATATATCATATATTACTAGGTTCAAAGAACACAGTAACCTGAAACAGTACTTTTCCAGTGCTGTAAAACATAATCAGCATTTCCAAAAGAGAAAACCCATGTGCTGCTCCCAAACCCAAAAGACAAATGGAATTAACTATGATTTTCTTTGATTGACACACATCTCATATTAACATTTATATAGTTGAAAAGTTACAACCAAACCAGACAATTAAGGCACATTTACCTTTTTCTACACACACATGCTGGTGCACATGCACATATACACATGCAAAAAAAAAAAAAAAAGTAAAAATGTAAAGTAGACTGAAAAAAGGCCAAAAAAAGTATTTGCCTAGCTCTAAATTTAAAATGACCACACCATAAAACTACTATTACAAGGTAGTACAAACAATGTAAAAAATAACTGTTGGGTAGATTCTTCTAAATTAACCTCTTAAAGAGGAACAAGAGGAACAACAGGACTGGAAAGAGACATGTACAATATTCTCAAAACATTAAATGCACAGAACTGGTCACAAGTCAAGGTGAGAAATACATATGTTGACTGCCTCTGGAGCTTAAAGATTACTTTATATTGGAGCACTTATGAAATTCTACATTACTTCCCTAAGCAATTTGATACAATGAAAGCTAGGAGTGGTACCTTCATTTCCGGCAGATAAACATGAAGACATTTCTTTTGCTCTGAAAAGGGGGTATTTTAATGGTTCAGCCAGACTTCCACACGCAGTTCTTACTTAGACCTCCCTCCACTCTCATACCTGCATTAAGCTCCATTTAGAAAAATAAATTAAACATACAGAAAGCCTCACAGGATACCACTGCTAGAGAAGGTGAACATATGGTTTAAACGTAAAAAAACTACAAAAAAAAAAAAACACAAAAAAAAACACAACAAAATTGTTTAAAGATAGCTGAATGCTGTTATTTTAAGGAAGGATCTGTTTCAAAGTAAGATCTAACACAGTGAATACAAATGCAATCAACAAAAAATGAAGAATGTTAATATCAACAAAAAGACCAAATTAATGATATTCTTATATCATAATGACTGTTTATGTAATCATAGCCAGGAAATGCTTAATTCAACAAGAGGTATTAATTACTAAATATTTAAATCAGTTGAGAGTAATAACCACTTTTGGTATTTGTTTGACAATAACAACATTAAAATGGAACTGCACTATTACTTAATTTTATCATCAGCTGGTACCAGCTGAATATCAGTGCTAAGACAGCCCTAAATTCAATATAAATATCATTGTTCAAGAGAAAGGGCTGTCAGATCTTGAAAATCCTGTATCTGATATCAACCATGCGTGATGTGGAAGGTGCATATTCCACATGAGTAGCTTCTGTATTTCATGGAAGAGCCTCGTGTTATCAACATTCAGGAACTGATTCCAGAAGACTCAATCATATTACTCCCAGCGCTGGAGGAAGAGTTGGGATTCAAAACACAGGCTCCGTTGCAGAGGGTCAACACAAACTCAATCACCTGTGCACTGAAGCACCATGAAGCTTTTCTGCCTATATTTTTCAAACTTTATTTTAGAATAAAAAGAGTATTTGCTTATTATTTAGGCAATATGCTCTTTTTAAAAGGCAAGGAGCAACTCTTAAGACACAAATACTAAAATAAATGGTAATGTTTAATTGCATAGCATTTTTAAGGATTCTTGCTCATCAATAGCAAGCAACATTGTAAGACCACACTACTAAGCACCATTAATGTACTTTATCTTATTATACCACGGTGTAAGTATGAGTATATATGGTTATAAGCACTGTTTAAAATGCACTATAACCACTATTGAGTACAACTCAAACTGACATTTACAACTATAAGAGCAATTACAATTAATTGCTATTCCCCCCTTAAAAAAAAAAAAAAAAAAAAGAAAAGAAAAAAAAGGAGGAAATGAAGATTAAGTTGTTTTCCCTCATGTACCAGCAATTATTTACACCCAAGCTTCATTATCTGTTCTACCCACCAAAGCAATCTGAAGTCTCACTGCCTTTGGCATAATAGAGATTGAAGCTTCATGTAGCACACAATATAACAGGTTAAGCTATCTGAGCCAATTTCTCCCTTTCCTAAGAGGATTATAACTGCAATATGGTATAACAAATGGTTGTGAATAAGCAAGATGGTACACCTGGACCTCCCCAAAAATAATCACCAAGCTGAATAGCCTCAAAACAAGTTTACTCTTTAAATATTGCTAAGATGAACGGAAACTAAATTCAAAATCCCAGAATTAAAAAATAAAAAATAAATAAATAAAAGGAAGAAGTAAAATCGCCAATGCTTTGACATGTTTAAGAAGTCCTAATATTTTCTAATTTTTAGAAAAGTTAATTAACATATAAGGTTTTCACTGTTCTCTTTTTTTTCCCTCTCTAGGGAAATCACTGAAAATGGAGTAATTCCATTAAACTATTGTCAGTACTTCCAAATGACATATTTCACCCTATTATGTGTACCTGTACTGCTTATTTCTGTGAAGAAGTATACTCTTTTTTTTTTTTTTTTAAATAAACATATTCTATGCAATTCAACTTTTTTCTAAAAGGAACACAAAGCAAATTGCCTGGGATGGGTGATAATAAAAAAAAAAAAAAAAAAGAAAAAAAGGAAAAAAAGCAACACCATTTATTAATTTTGTATAAGTTCTCTACCACCCTAGAGATTCCTTGGAGGGGAAGAACATGTCTGAATTTCACCATACAGTGCCACAGGCACAAAGTGAGAGAAACTAAACAAGCACATCCTGAAGGGAGAGAAAACGCCTGCAGCAGCAAATGACCTACTACGTACCTCACTCACAGTTTTTTTGATGTTATAATTTGTTAATTTCAGGAAAAAAAGACAATTACCCACAGTTTCAGTTTGTTCTAGCAGAACTATTAACTTTTTAAAGTTTTTGATCAAAATGACATATATCATTCAAAAGATCTGTGTATTTTCAAAAGATTACAATCTTGAGTAAATTTGCATGACAAAGTCTTTACTATATCTATTTCCTTATTACCTGAAGCAGCAATGTGCATTATTAGAACACTACTAAACTATTTAAGGATGAAGCATATCAAATTTTTATTTGAATTCCTTTGCATTAAGGTTAATATTTTCAAGCTCAATGCACAGTAAGCAAAAGATAATTTTATTCAAATATGCTTTTCATGGTATGAATAAGGAAGTATTCATCTCCCTACTGAATTGGTAAGTCTTTTAAGTAATGATTCATTTGAAAAATCAACAGGGTATTGGCAATTTAGTGTAATATTAAATACATGCATATACCATACCCATAACGGCATACACAAAATACTGTTTTATGATATGTATTATGAATAGTACATTTATGCATTATAATATATTAAGATTAGCTAGGTGATGTTTTAACCATCCATACATCTAATAAATAAGACAAAGGACACTTTCTTTTAATAGGTAATTTTAAATGCTAGTGGCTTATTTAAGGGATATATAAAATGTGCATGTGTATTTCTCAACAGTAAAATCCATACAAATATCTCTATGTAAGAAGAGGTACTATGAAAGAACATTTCCATGTCATTATTTTCATGTATTATAAGCTAAGAAAGATAAATTTGACAAAAGACACATCAATGTTGTGCTTTATCCTGAATGAATATGCTCAGAATATACAGAAGGAAGGTAATGGCTACTGTTTTTTTTTTTTTAATAAATCTAAATAATGCTAAGAACTTAAGATTGATATGCCAACTAATGACCAGTATATTCCATCCTATATGAGTGCAATGTATGAGTGCATATATTCCATCCTATATGGGTAACGAAGAGTATATTCATCCTATATGAGTGCAATTTTAATATTAGGATTGTCTGTTAAAATAAAATTCCATGACGAATAAAATAAAGTTTGTTTGCGTATTTATACTCTAGCAACAGCAGTGAAGTCACAAACTCAAGTTCTCTGAAGAACTTGAGCAGACCAAGAGTAGACCAACACTTTATTTAGTTCTAGGCAGTATTCTTACAAAGTGGCTCATATAAAGTAAAATTCAAGCCTTAAGTAACTACTGTATTTTCCAGTAGAACCATACTGATGTGCATTTACCCATTTCTCTTACAAAGATTATGCACCTTCTCAATTAAAATAAACAGTCTATTGAAGATCCACACTCTAACAGAAAGAGCCTCATCACAATTTCTGGGTGATTTAAAGGTAACAATTTCACAGCCAACTTCTCACAGACACATCCTCCAAACTTCTCCACCTAAGAATAGCAATATGTTGCTGTGTATCCAATTGCTGAATGGGGCCAGGTCAATACTTTTTTGTTAAAAGTTTTGTTAAAACTTTGCATCCATAATAAACTCTACTAAATAAACTTGCCTATTCACCTGGTACAAATC